>NC_134244.1:23720539-24020539 GCF_965152275.1 Natator depressus
GCATACCCTTCTATGTAAACACTATTTGTGTGACAGTCATGTTATAAGTTTAATAAAAAATAATGTATCACCCCTGTTTGTAAGATTTATAATTCACATGGCTGTAGTGAATCTGGGAGCCTGGCCACAATGCATTTTCTATACTTAACTCCGTTATCTATGGCACAAGGATGCTTATAGCATTGGCAGAAGGGGGGTGGAATTCAGTATCTTTTTTCTCAAGACAAACTTATTTCCTTAAAAAAGGAGCAGTTGTTCTAAAATGTGTCTCTTTAAAGGCCAGAGTTACTCATGAGGTTAACATACTTAGCAAGACATGTTTAGGCAAATCTAACCACTATACTTTTATTAGCAGGTAATGAAAAAGTGTAAGTTAAAGTGTGAAAGGACTGTGTGTATTTTGAAAACAGTACTTCAGCAAATACCTTTATCTGGCAGGGTCTCTTTGTATTGTAATTACATATAATACAAATCTTTATAATAATTCAAAGAGAGAAAACGGTAATGATCAGGTTGTAGTGCAAATGAAACCAAAGTTACAGCTGATTCCCCATCTTGCATGGCGATGTTTAACATTTTATTTCTCCACTGGCCTAGGGGTGATGTCTTCATGTTAACTTTGCTTTTGTCAAACTGTTACAACCGTAAAAGTTATTTCACCCAAGCTTCTTTTTTAGTTCCTTTCCTTTCCCTTACAGCATAAAACAGATAAAGAAACAAAAATGTGTGATTTAGGTGTATGTGAGGTGACATGAGAGACTCTTAACAGTTTCTAGTATATAAACAGAAGTTATATTGGGTAAATGCCTGTGTAGGCTTAAAAAAAAGGAGGAAAAAGTCGATAACACTCCTTCCAGTACTTCTGCTTGTCTCCGCTCCAGTTCTGAAAACACATACTATTTATCCAACATATCACAACAGCTTGAAGGGCCAGCTTGGGTAAATATGTATTTTTGTGAACTCTATTCATTTTGAAAATATGGTATTATCTGCTTAATAGATTGTAATGGCTCCATTGGCTAAATATTGTAAGTATTTTGAGGTATATATTCATTCTGAAAGTACATGCTGTACCATAATCCCTACTGTGGAGCCATTAAGGTCTATGGATCGTTGACTGATGGACTCTTTTGGAGTCATTAGAGTTTATCCTTCCTATATGGCTGCCACTCTTTGAGTTCACATGCTCAACACAGTTACACAATTGCTATTTCAAAAGTGTAAGGGGCTGTTTTCTGGAGATATTTATATGTTTCTGGATACTGGGCCTGCTCCTTCTCCCACTGAAACTCTTGTTACCTTTGACAGCTGCAGTACTGGGAATTTAATCTGTGGGCTAATTCTCTTCCAAATGTCAATTTTTAAATAAGGATTTTTTTTTTTAATTTAAAGACAAACAAGCCTCTTGCAAATGAAGGAGCTGATCCTGCAAGGCCTTAAGCCCAATGAAGTCTTTCCATTGACTTCAGTGGGAGTTGCTAATACAAAATGATGACAGGACTGAGTCTGATTGCAGTGGCCCATACCAGCCAGCTTCTCTATTTTACTCTTTTTTAACAATTTGTATTAACTTTGATCCCCTACATATTCCTTTCCTTTTGCCCCACACAATCTGGAGGATAGACTTTCATGCAGAAATAGGGTACAATAAGTAATTGGGAAAATTGTTCTAGTCTTTTCCCCCTTTTTACTTCTGTATACACTATCTGGCTCTGTTCTTGTGTCCATTGCAGTCAATGGCAAAACTCCTACTGACGTCAACAGGAGCAGGAGCAAACTTCCCTATGCAGAGTGCCTAATCTTGTACACTCTGCCATGTCCTGTGCTGCTGTATACTTAGTGTATATTGGAGTTGGGTGTATATACTGATCCTGTTCAACTGTCGTCAGTGGGAACAGGATCACACTTTAAAAATACTCCTGAGTAGTATCTTACTCCACAGGTAGGAATGTTGACTTCATTAGGACATTCCTGTGGTGTAAGGTACTATGCCTTGTTAGTAAGGGTATTATAATCTGGCCTAAAGTTAATAAAAAATGTCAGCTGAAAGTAGGTTAAAAATGTTGCTCCTGTATTTTGACAGTGAGCTATAAACTCCTGATAAACAGTGATCATAATGGAAATACTGACACAACCTTTAAATGGCATCAGGAACAGTCACCACAGTATGTTACCTATTTTGGTGAGAAAATTCATACTTTTTAGATGAATATTAGGACTTAGGATTTCTGCTACAGGATTTTACTTTTTAATAAACACTTGCTCAAAACACTGTTCTCCAATTTTTGATCGTTGTTATCTAGTAAAAGACTGAATAGGTACTTAACATATTTTCCAAGAGAGAGAGAAAAACCTGCCTATTCTTCTGAAATTTAAGTAGGCAGCCCTTGAAAGATCACTAGGAAAAGTCTGTATTTTCTCAGGTTTAACTAAATAATTTATGCATACTTTCACTTTGGCATGATGAAGCAATTTTAGCCTTTAAAACCCACAACTACTCAGGAGGGAAAAGGTCTGGTTCCTGCAACTTAAATAATTTAAACATCCAGGTGGAAATGCTTTCAGCAGTTTCCCTTTCTGAGACAAAGGAAGAAGACTTCAAAATTCCGAGACACCAAGAAGAAAAGAAGTGATAAAGGAGCCAACCTCGAATGCATTTAATATTGAAGGGAAATCCAGCATTGTTTTCAGAATTGAGATGACCAGACAGACACTTACTATATATAAATCTGCTAGGTAAAAATGCTTAGAGAAAATTATTGGCCTGGAAATATAACAAACATGTTTTTTTTAAAAAAATCACAGTAAAAATAGCCCTCTACCCTTTAACCCAAGTCAGAGATGGTTTGTATATGCTTAAAGGTTAGGCAGATGTTAGGGGTCACTGAGGAAACTGTGTGAAAATCTACACTATCAGCAGTGGCTTTTGAGTTTACAGAAATGAGTATGCAATATAACACACAACATCTTTTAAGACCAATGAAAATGAAAGAAAAGTACCCCAGCCAGTTCATTATTTAGCAAAAACTATATTAGAAATAGTAGATATGAAAATACTGAAATACTTGGGAAAATTTACAAACTTAGAATGTAGATAACAATTGCTCACTGAGTCAATGTCCTATTGGCCTTATGTCAGGTTTCAATACATGCCGTAGGGAGAATTCACCTTCTCACTTGCAGATGTGTAATGACATGCTTGTAAAAGAGCATGGGACTGCAGCTGAAGCCCCTGCAGTGGACTTAGAACACAGCTTACTTACTGAAATTTTTTTAGTTAAAATAATAAAAAAGCAACTCCCTGATCACTTAGGAGAATGTTAAAAAGCAGGAGTGTGGCTGAACAAAAATATTAACATTAGAAGCAAAATAACGTGCAAACGGCATGTTTATAAAAAATAGGTACCTGAGAGTGATTTAGTATAAGCATTAACTCGGTTAGTAAGATGTCCTCCAGTAAATAGCATTACTAAAATGAATATTTGGCTGAGAACAGTGGGGAGGCATGTCTCTGCTGTATGTACGGAACAGAACGTATAACAGGGGTAGCTACTGGTGCCCCTTATATCTAGATTGCATAGTATTTTCCATTAGAAAAGATTCTTGAGACCTGTTTTTGAGAAGCTCTAATGCTTCCATTGTTTGCAACAGGCCTTCAGAATTTTGGCAGAGACAAAGCCCCGGGGCTAGAGATGTGCCTTTCACTTATCCCATCATATTCCATTCAGGTCTGGCTGAGATGTAAACTGTTAAAAATTGCCATTTTCCTCTGTTGCTTGTATGAAAATGACAGCAACATGCCAAAACAATAACTGAACATGACCATTCTGTAGCCAGGCCCACATTGTAACCAAAGCAACAGCAGCAAGCATAAACACATGCACTGTGAATGACTGGTAGATATTGGAGCTTGGGGTGGGAGAAAGATTGCCAGGCCAGGTTCTTTCCCACTGAAAACATCTCTTTCTGGACATGACCCCATCAGCCCATTCCCTTATCTGAGGGCCCTGTAGAGCAAGAATCTTGTACCTCGTGGAAGGGAAGAGAAAGAGTTGGGCCAGTCTCCCCTGACCACTTCCTGGACTCAGCACATGGCTTCAACATCCTTCTGAGGGCACCACATGTGTCAGGAGCTCACCAATTCCCAGGGGGGGGCATGAAGAGAAGAAAGAGAACTGGGCCATGTGCTGCCTGATCAGCCCCTTGACCCAGCACATGGTGCCTGTAGCCCATTTTCCTCACCATCAGGACAACAGTCTTCTCCTGCTCTCAGCTAACATAGTTTGTCTTATGGCTTAAGTGGCAGAATTCTGTGTTGAGGGTTCAAACCTAACTGATGGCGCAGTTGTACATAGCAGAGTTTGTTTTTACCTTTAAAGGTTGCAAGGTCAAGCATAAAAGTTCAGAAATTCCAAAATTAATGGTTGCTCATGCAACCTCACTTGTGAGTATTCATATGACACAGTTTTTAATTGTAGGAACACATACTATTTTTTCCTCAACAACCCTATTTCATTCAGTGCATTAGATAAATGCAGAAATGACAGAATTAAGGTTGCACAGGCAATTATCAATCTGGCATTTCCTAATTCTAACAGCATTGACTTTGCAACCTAAATAACATTCTTTAAACACAGGGTTTTTGTTGGTATGTAATATAATATATCTGAAAAAGATTACTTACTGCAGATATATATGCACACCCTCAGATATACTTCCTCCACAGGCAATCTCAGACAAAGCTCATGAATTTAAACTCACTCAAGATTTGTCCAACTACTTGCTCTTCATGGCCAGTCAGAATGCATCCATTAGGCTGGCCATTAGCAATGAGCCCAAAGAAAGTGCGAAAACATTATCCTCCGAGCCAGAAGGAAATGTAAAGTTTGGCACAAGTGGGATATAACAGGGCTGCGGAGACCAAACGTCATGTTCAGAACAAGGTCGCTGTGTCATAATGATTTCATTCTGAATGTGATGAGTCTTTTTGTTGTGGAGGGGGCAGCTAGGGGCGAGGGCCAAAGTGGTACCAGAGTGAAAGGCAGAGGAGCAGCAAAGAGGATGAATATGCACTGAGCACCCAACAGAGAAAACAATTATTTTCAGGAATTGTTTTAATGTATAAACTTCAGAGATATTGCTAGTGTATAGAGGTAAAATAGGGGATGTGGATTGAGGCTTTAAACCTCAAAGACTGAAGTACTTCCCACCCCATGCTTTTAAGTGTTTTCTTTTTTAAACAAATCATTTTATTTTAAAGGTAGTGAAAGAGACCGTATTTACAGCCCTGGGATCTGATTCCCCATTCCAGCCAAACTTTAAGTCACCTTTATACTTCCCATATTCTTGGATCAGCTGGATGCCCCTTAAAGTAAGCTACAGCAGCCTCAGCACTGCTGAACCTCATGTTTCTCTACAATGGATCCCCAAGGGCTGCTGCAGCAGTTGAGAACAGCCAAAATGCAACGGACTTTGGCTATATCCCTTCCCACAATGTTCATGCCACATTCTATGCTGGGGCTGCAAGGGAGTGGGGGGGGGGGGGAGAAAGGAATTGTCATGTCATTCCGGCAACTATGTGTTATATGGGGTTCCCTTTACTGAAGGGGTATTCCCCATTATGCCTTTAGTCTTCCAGAGTAGCATAAAGGGGTGAAAACAGAATGATGAGTGAACGCCTCCTTTTATAAACAGCCTTCGCAAGCTGACTTGCCAATGGGCCTCAAATCTGACAGGACAGAGTAGTTTGGCTTCCATGTGCATTTAATCCTTGGGTTCACTAATTAAGCTGCCAAAACATATGCCAATTATATTGTGGGATTTTCTGGTGTGCTCCCTTGTGTACCAAGAACTGGTGGTTGTGAAACCACCAACTCATTTCACATAGGCCAACAGTCATCAGATGGAAACATCCTTTGGTTACAAATGGGCGGTCTAGATTTGAATTAGTGTTTACACAGAGATGAAAACAGACGTGCAAATTATTAGGAAGCAACTGTGAAATTAGTTTAAAGTCAAGCTTATTCACATTATTTTATATGAATTCAAAAATCAGCCCATTTTCAGGATAAAATTTCACTAAAGTATGTTAATTTTTCAGACAAAACCTGGCCTGTTTCTGAGCAAAAAAAAGGATCAAGTTTTTGGAGACAATATTCATCATGATCCTGCAATCTCATCTGTGCTGGTGGATCCATATGTTTTCGTAGCACCCCGATGAAGTCATATTGCAGGATCAGGGCCATGGTTTTTGCACTGAAAACTTTCAAGACTTTAATGAGAAAGTAACCATTTCACTAACACTGTGAATAAAGTGAAATCAGGGTACGTGTGTTAAATCCCACTAACTAAAATCACAACAAATTTGGTGCAAAATTCCAGGAAGCAAACTTTGTGAATTGCACACAGCACTAAGTGAAAGACCTCTTGTTCCATTTCCAATCTCTATCTAGACCCTTCATTCATTACCTTTAATGAAGCTTTGCAAGATTTAAGATTATAGTAAATTTGGAGGACTATTTTTTTGCTCAACTGAATTTTTGCACCCAGAAATCCCAACCCCCACCCCAAGTTCCTCTAAATCTTATAGCTGCATACCTGACGCAAAAATAAAATTCACATCTAATCTGAAGTGCATTAATAGGAGCTTTGATTAAAAAAAGAGAAGAATTAGCTCCATAATCCTACTAGTTATACTTCTAACAATATTATTTTAAGACAATTAATTCATATTTAAAAATAATGAAATTACTAGCACAAGACACTAAACTTCTTTTAGTATATTAAATTGGGCAGATTGCTTCTCTCCTTCTAATTATGAATGTAGCAGTTACAAAAGAAACTGTCATTTTGATAGAGTAAAAGACAATCTGTCTGCCAAAAATGTCCAACCATAATTCGAAAAAAAAAAAAAAAAGTCATCTGCATCAAGAGCATGCTACTTTGTTTGATGTACTGTCTTATTGGAAACCTAATTTGCTTTCAAGCTCTGAGACAACACATAACATAAGTTTGTGTGACTAATTTTCTTGGAAATATGAGTAATTAGAATAAGGGACCATTTCCATAGCAGGAATGGACAGTTTTGTAAAATTCAGAATAAATACAGTAAGTTATTTTCTCTCTCTTTTAGCAGCACACTACAAAAGGAAATGGAAAGGGAGACACACAGCTTTGTACAGCATAATGTAAGCCCCCATGTAAATGGTGACCTATTGCAAAGTACAGAAAGGTTTATTACCTGAGGTGAGCACTCCCAGAGCTCCTGCAGCATAGAAGCATTAACTGTATGTTCTAACAAAGTAATAAAAATCAATAAACAGGAACCCCCCACCTGCGCTATGGCCCCAGTGTTAAGTTTTATACATGTAGTAATAGTGCATATCAGTTTTCACCACCCTTCCTACGCTAGCTATTACAAGGCCTGCAACCACCGGAGGGACTGCTAGACCAGCGCCATTCATCCCACAGAGTTGTCCAGATGCCAGCTCCATTGCATCATTGTCAGTTTTATTCTATCTACAACTGGGCAAGGCTGCAGCCCCAGCTCCTAGCCACCCCCTCCGTACCACAACAATTGCAAACTGTGTTCTACTGTTTAAGGAGTTTGCAAGCCTTCTGAAAGAAAACAGAACAGTTTCATATTCATACATCTAAACCCTGAAAGATCACATAATGGAGAGAGAGAAACGTGTAATCGCGACCAATATGTGATCTTGTCCAGCTGCTGCAGTCTGTATATTAGCAATCAGGTTTTTAAATAAATTAAGGATAAACATCAATATGCAGCTGTATCAGGTTACTACAGCGACTCGTTATATACTATATGCTCCTTAATTGCTAAGAGGTACAGAAAGCACAGGTCATCAGTTGTTACACTGATGCTAATATATGCTAAAATCAAACTCTACAGATGCAGTATCTCTGCCAGGTTACAAAAATAACTACTAAATCACACTTATCTTATAATTAAAGAGAATGCCCCTGATAAGGCAGGAAAGAGTGTGAGCATAAACCTTTGCCATATATTTTCTGCTATTCATTAATCTATGGAAATAAGGGTGGCAGGTTTATTTAAGTACCATGTGAACCATGCAAGTTAGTTATTTTTTATTTTAAAATCAGGAGGGGGAAAACTTTAAATATTTCATTTTATGAACATCTTTTTAAAATGTCAGATTTTCTAATTACAGAGCAAAGATGACCACTGCTCAGTTTGGCTAGTAATGAGAAGCATTTTAGGACGAAGTCTTTGATTCTGAAATAAGCATGACCCCAAGTGTAGTCTCCCTTTATGAAAAAGGCTCCACTAACTACGGTTTTAATAGTCCAGAGAAAAAAGGCTCTTGACAATGACCCCCTTCCCCCTCCCAACAAAAAGAGAAGGAGTTTTATCTGCCTAAGGTTGCTTCTGATAGTGCTCACAGTACGGAAGTACCACTCATGGGCACTTAAAGCAGCATCACTCAGGAGCATAAAAATAGAATAAAGTTGTGCAGCAAATGAGAAATTATGATATAACTCAAGTGCTGTGACATGAAACAAGCAAAATGAACAATCCAAACATTCTCCAGAACTGAAGAAACAATGCAAATACAAAATCCATCTGAAATTATTAATGCCATCAAGATGTTCCTTAAGACAAAGTAGTGACTTTAAATGCCATCTACAGAAGTTGCTACAGACATTGTAGACAAGCTATCCATTTTAGGCAAGGGACGAAAGTAAGACTGTTGCAGTTAAGAACAGCTGACATACAATAGATAATTAAGGGAAAGTGACCCTCATGTATACTTTTTAACTGCAAAACTGTCAGGCCCCATTAGTTCCTCTAGGGCCTCACAGTACTGAGGTAGGTTTATAGGGGTATTGTATGGTTCCTGAGAGTATAAAAACAGAATATGGGAACTTTTGTGGACTTGGAATCAATTCTTTTTAAAAATCTTATACATTATTTAAGACAATGGTGACTTTGCCTTCGTGTGCAGAACGGAAACCAAAAATTGCAAAAAAATGTCCTTTGGAGCAACTTTATCCACATTCCGAACCATGTTCAGAGGTAATATTAGGGAATTCTGAAGGATACCAGTTAAGCGTGGGAACCATATTGGTAAATCTTTGTGATAGTCGATGCTTGTAGATAAGAAGGCAAGTGAAGAAAATTAAAAATTGTTTAAATAAAAAAACATAACATAGGGGGAAATCTATATAAGACATAAAGAGAGAGTAAATTAGGCAAAATAAAGCTAAAGCGCCATTTTTTTGAAGACATATTTTAGTGATCAGTCCAGCATTATAAACAATTGCTATAAAATCTGAAAGGTCAAGGTGTCACAAAGTCCTGTTTACTTTATGGCCTTCACTTTGCTATTTGGTAGCACTTCTAACACCATTCTGAGTGATATTGCCCTCAACTTAAAATGCCATAACTTTCTTGCATAGGCTTAAAAGGGACACAATAACATTAGTTAGTGTCTTCTTGTACATAGTAAACAATTTTGTGATGGAATCCCAGATACCCTGTCCCAGGTATCAGCAGGGTCACCATTGAATGAGCATTGCCATGCTATGGACAAATCACAGCTATGGATCTTAAATAAATGTATAGGAGCAGGGGAGGGGAATGCTCTGAGTATGGTTCTCCCCCTTCCCAGAACGAATGGGGCTCAAATGGCTACACAACACTGTCCCTGACTTGGCCAGTGGATCCTGAGGACAGTGCTCTGTGAGTCTAGAATCTGTGCTGAGGAGAAGGTGGAAACTGCATGGAGGGAGAAGCAGTCTAGGCTGTATTATCTTTTTCTGCAGACCCACTTCTTTCCCCCTTTCTTGGGAATGTAGCTGATTCAGGATGGAGCTATGCCTGGGGGAATCCAGGGTAGATCTTTTCCAATGGACGTGTGCAGCCAGGTAGCTGGGAAAGTGGGAGCCACCTGGGGCCAGCACAGAGGCACACAACCTCTGTGCAGATAGTCCTGGGACCTTCCAGTTTCAGTATAGGCCCTCCCTCCTTTTCTATAGAGAGGGCAACAAACTCCAGCTCCCTCCATGGGGTGATAGGGTACAGTCTCACTTTGTGAATAGTCCCATTAAAATTGTGAGTCAGAGTGTAAGAGTGGATGACTCTGGCCCTAACTAATTGACTTGAATATTACAAGCCAGGTTATCATTTAAAGAAATAAACATTTCTTCCAATAGCAACATCCTTTTAAATTAAAGTAAACTAATTTGACAATAAAACCAGGGCTTACAGGTATTGTAGAATGTCCTTTACTAGATACTATATTACTAGTAATCATTAGCCCAGCTATAAAAAGAAGATTTAAATACTAATGTATTTTTTAATTTGTTTTATACCCTAAACAAGCAATCAATGTACATTAATAAACATAATTGTTTTTTTGGCATTTGTCCATTCATTTGGTCCACCTTTTCAGCTCTGGCAAACACAGCAGCAAAATTCAGTAACCACAATACACAAGAAGGAAACACCAGTGAGGTCTTCTCAAATACGCATAATGTATTGAATTACTTTGCTTCTCCATTACTGTCAGATTGAAACCTCTGAAGTTTGCCATACTGTCCTCGGTACACATGTCTCAAACAATGCCTTTGGTAGGTTTTTGTCCACAAATACTGCTTTCAAGTACCCATGAAAAAAAGCTTAATGAGGTGATAAACAAATTTACCTTTGATAAGGTAAGCTGCTTGATAAGATAATGTGGAGGGTCACTTTTCAAAAGCAAATATATACAGAGTTCCCTGGGTACTGCCTTTGCACAGGAGCTCTATAGGAGATCACCAATAAAGTGTAACATCTCACACCTCAGAACAGTCTTCCAAAATGTTTTTTTTTTTCCTTTTTGGTTTTAATTATATTTTATGATTTGCTGGATGGAGACATTTGCCCATTTCAAAGGCACAGTGTAGGCTACAGAACCACAAATTCACATCATAGGCGTATGCTCATATCTGCACTCTCAAAAATTGCGGTTCAATTCCTGGGTATGAATATATCCAGGACACTTTTTTTCTAGCAGCTGTGAGCTCCTGCATCCTGGCATGCCAGATACAAACATTCCTCATCCAAAGGACTTCTTGCAGAGGAAAAGGATGAGGAAAGATCTTGAAAGAAGGAACTATCAGTGGTCTGGTTCCATTACCCTGGACACTAGTGACCTGAAATATTTATAACATGAAAAGACTCCAGTGAGGGCAAAGTCTATGCAGTCCAGTAACGCCTCCTGACATCTCCATCAAGCCTCAGTGTAGGTGACCTTAGAGTAGACAAATAATTCTGACCGGTCAGTTGGTTGTAAACAGGGAGACAAAAGGTAACATGGGTAGCATCTGAGCCACAGAAACTGCCTAAAACGTTCCCTAGCACATGACAGAAAAATGACATTACTGAAATATGAACAGCAATTGAGAGTCCAAAACGGGAGCTTCACTAGAAGACTTTGATGTGCTATAAAATATATTAAAATATGAATAAAAGGTAACTTATTCAGTGTCAGTCTTACATATTTATAGTTTAAAAATTAGTCAAAGTTTATGTCCTGAGGTTGCACCTACAGGAAGCCAGATGTGTGCCTTCTGCATGTGACCTAAGTCAGGCCTGAAGCAACAACTAGATAATTTCTCGCTCATACTCTACACCGTCGATTGCGGCGGCTTTCTGAGGTGAGAGAAACTGACAGCACTAACTCTCCAGGGCAGAACTTTCCAGTCAAGTGGATCAACGGACTGAAAATCTCTTATGAATAGTCATTAGGCCTTCATTACAAACCCCTCACAACCCAGTTCTCTTTTCGCAACCAAATGCCTTTTGTCATCTTCACAAGGTGCATCATTTAATTACCAATTGATTTCTTTATATATGACAACATGTCAGATAGCAAAATACAGTGTATCTCCCTTAGGGGGAGAAGTCTGTTAACTATCAGCTTGCCAGATTACTGAATTTAGCTGGAAGATAGTTATTCCCTCCACTATTCCTTTATTTTAACTAGCTTTCCAAACCTCAGAGGGTTTTTTTAATAGAAACTATGAGAAAAAAAGAGGCTGAAGAGTGTCACAAGATGATGTTTCACCTTTCCCTCAAAAATTGTAATATTGGTCAGAATGTTTCTCACTCTCTTTAGACATAGCGGTAGCAAAATACACCATAGACACGTATGTATATTGGCATCTGTAGATATATGCATACATGCAAAATATCTAACAAACATCAAACAATTGTTCTTATTATACCAAGAATTTACCCAGCCTCTGACTTAGCTAACACTCTGAATCTTCCCCTTCACAACTGCAGCCTGATAATCAAGCCAGTACTGTATTAATAAGATGAATAATAAGAGAATTTCAGAAATGTACAGGACTATTATACCGTAACAATAAAACCTCAAACTGAGTAAACCAGAGCAGTGCTGAAGGTAGGCGTCAGAAAATAATGAAACCAGTGTTGCAGTAATGCACTCCATTGTATGGCAGTGTAAATGCCTGCTTCTTTCATACACAGAAGCCACATTACATGAGTCCGAAATGTTCTCAGAGCATCACTGTGACTGGTTGTGATAGAACCTGGCACCAGCAAGCACTGAAAGCTGACATTATACTGTAGGATGTGCTGCAGGTGTGCAGGCCTGTGAACGTGCTCTAATTACATATTTTCCTCCAGAGCAACAATTAAGGTCGCCAAAATAATTGCCAGTTTCTTAATCCCTCTCTAACAAGACTGACATAAGGAACGGTTTATTTTTCTCTGGTTATTCTGAAAGTGTTCCTCAAGATTTGGGGGTTTTCTATCTCGCTGTAAAAAACTAATCCTTAGGTTCAAATGTTTGATTAGATTAATTTTTTTTAAAACTAAAACCGTCTTTGAATTCTAGTACAACTAAAATAATGAAGAAATTTTGATTGTATAACCTGGCACGCTATTTTGACATTTCCTCTGTAAAGAACGGATATTGTTCCTTCTTGTATGCTTTATGTACAGTATTTGTCACTCCTTTCTGTGACTACAAAATCCAGGTTGGGAGTTAGAGAGACCTCTGTGTAGTGACACTAGGGCTCAGCTAGTCAGCCTGCGAGCTAGCAAACTTCAGGGTCCTGTCTGTGTCCCGCAGCCTCAATAAAGAATCACCTTTATATTCATTACAACCAAATACTGTCTACTGTGGGAGACACTACAGAGACTTCTTCCTAAACAACATAAAACATGTTTGACTTCAAAGCAATTGAAACAATTGTAGCATGTGAGCTAGAAAGGAGATGCCTAGCATCATCCATTTGCAGCATTGGTAAATTTAATGGCACATATTGTATACTGTAGATCTATATATCTATCTTGTTAACCTTGAGATCAGAGGACAGTTGAACGCTATAGGTCAGATGCACAGCTGGCATTAGCAGGTCCAAGTCCATTGACTTTCAAGGGGGTTGCACCTAGTGACACCTGCAGCAAATTTCCCCCTGTATCTCACACAGTTGGGGAAAATTATTGGAGAAAACTATTGTTTTCAATTTTTTTGACAGAAAGTCACCTTTTAAAGATTAGAGGCTATTATCAGTGCTGCACTTGAAGGTCGGCTGAGGATACTCCTTGTGAAAATGAACTTAGGGTCTAACCCAAAGTCCATTGAAGTCAATGGGAGTCATTCCACTGACTTCAATGGGCTTTGGATCAGGCCCTCAGACCCCATTTTGCCAATGAGTCAGTCCGTCTAGCAGGTACTGTGAGGAAGAATATTCTGCAGTGTACCTCGAGATATTTAGAAAGTTCCAAAGGTTCTGAGAACATTTGTATCTTGTTTGAACTGTGTTTGGTTGCATTCTAGGTCACCTTCACACATCAGTTAAACAGAAAATTCATAGTTCTTGATTATATTTTTAAACAATATGTCTCTTTTTAATTTTAATTTAAGGCCTGATTTTGCAGTACTACTTACATGCAACCCCCACTGATGTCAACATGAGTATTGTTTGTGTCAGGATTAAACCTATGAGAGCAACTCCAAAGATTTAAACAAAAAATGCCATGAAGCACAAGTTAAAGGATGTTGGGTGGTATGCCAGACAGATTGGCTTGACACGCAAAATAATATTCAAACATCTAAGAATATGACTATCCGTGAAACAGGCAAAATGCTCTTTGATAACTGTTGGCAATCTAAAAACTTTGCTCTGAGGATATTAAAAGTAAACTGTTATAGTCCAATTGCCAGTTTTAATCCCAGTGATAGAGGCTGCCACAGCCTGTTAGCATTAAATATTTAACAAGAGGTTGTGAATATAAACCTCTGCTTGGTAGTGTAGGTGAATGTCCCACTCATTCAGTATGTACTGCATCTATTCAAACTTCAGAAAGAAATACTAATATCACAGCTCTCCCATTAAATTACAAGTTTTATTTGTAACTTCTGTATGCACTTTCTAAACTTGTCTCTTTTTTCCTACACTACTCTTGCAACCTTTCTTCAACACAGATTAGCTAATCAGATGCTTAGGCCCCCTTTCCCATAAAGCTGATTTCCTCTTTTTGTATGTCACCTTCAAAAGCTACATTAGTGATATTGTAATACATGAGAATACCTTTTCCTCACAGTCATTATTACTTTAAAATGATCATTAATTTGCTCTCAAAGTGAAGAAACATAAAAGGAAATTGTAACTTTTATGAACATTAGGTTTTTTGCAAATAAATCATTTACTCTTGTAAAAAGGAGGCAAGGTATTTTGCTCACTTGATAGATTTTTTATTTGTGTGAATGAAACTCGTAAATAAACGCAGAAGGCTCTGTGTCATTTACAAACTAAGGACAAAATTTTCAAAATGGGTGATTAACATTAAGCCCCTAAACCCATATTTAGTCATCTAAATATACATGGGTTGATTTCCTAAAGCATTGAATATCCCACAAATCCTGTTGAAGCCATTGAGCGTTCTCAGTATCTTTGAAAAATCAGACCACTTTTATTTAGGTGCCTAACTATGGATTTAGGAGCATAACCTTAGGGATTCAGGTTTGAAAATGTTGGCTTTAATGCATACACTGGGCCTGAATAGTGCCCTAATTCAGAATGGGATCAGGATCAGGTCCTAAGCATGTCCCTGATGGTAAAAGCTTGTTGGTTTTACTCACGTGAGTAGTTCCATTGATTTCAATGAGCAGGCCATGACTCTGTTTGTATAAAACAGCTTTGAGGGGAACATTTTAGACTCCAATCAAAATCTCATCTGTATTCTTAAAAAGAAGCTGTGAAGAGTTATATGAATGAATTTTAAAGTATATCATAAAACAAATTTAAAGAAACACATACTCAGAGATGGATAATATTTAAAAATGAGCATGTGAATATCGAAGATGAAAATTTATGTTGAAAAAAGGTCACGTGGGAAATATTCTCCAGGCATTACTTTGCAGATAATCAAAGCCAAGTATTAATACAATTTTTTATCAGTTCACCTTCTAAACAATATTTCAGTAGATTTCCTTTCACACAGTGATATTTGTAATAAATGTTCAGCCTTTGTTTTAAAGTCAGTCCGTAGAAAGATGACATCAGCTTAGCAAACAATAAAGTGCCTGTAATATTGTCTCCAGAGGGCTGTTACATTTACTTTGTAGCAGTAAAATTCAATTTTCAAAAAACACTACATGAATGATGTTAGGTTATTAACCCTATCACCACCGTAAAACATCATCATTGTGTGCAGAATGTAGGTCACTATCTAGGAGCCATAAGTTGCTTTTTGTTAAATAATCCATTTAAGCTGCTTTTCTTTCCTGCAGCCTGGGTTGTGGCCCTTTTTTTTTTTTGAAGAAAAAAAATCCAGCATTTAATCACAAGGCTCTTAGTGAGCAAACACACTGCAATTTTCATTTTAAGGTGCTCTTCCTTTGTTACTTTCAGATGTCACCACATAGTTTTGAAGAGTAACTCTCTGTGAATTCTTATTATTGAGAGCTGCTCTCACAGAGCAAGAAAATGAGTATTCAGATCAGCTTGTGCCTGTGGTGACTCGCAAAAGAAGTTTCAAGTTTAAGGAAAGATAAGGAAATCTACAATTTCAAATTGTGAATCATTTTGAAGTTTCACTGCATTTGAATTGCCCACACCCTGATTTCAAGACTCATCCTGCTGTCCTTGCTGAAGCTAGCATCCCTTTAATTATAATGGGCAGTTTTGCCTGAGTAAGGTCTGCAGGGTGAGGCAAAACAAAGATCTGCAAGAAAACTGTGTGCAGCCCCAAAGCCTGTTAATCACATGGTTTGATACGAAAGAGGATTTGCATACCTGACACAGCTATGAAACTATTCCATGTTTAACAAAAAGAAAAAAGTATCATGTCAGAAAGAGATCAGCATGCAAGGGGTTAACTAGTTAAACTTCGACAACCCCCCACAGTAACTTTCCAAAAGCTGACAATAAGTAAAAGAAGTGCTGGTTATCCATTTTTTAAAGGGATGGGATTGGTTTTAGAAGAAAGGAAAAGAGGATCAAACACCTCAGTGCAACAAAAGGTTGTGTCAGAGGGCCCTCAATCACAGACCTCCTTCAACAAGAGATATTCCAACCTTCCAGAGCAGTTACCCAGGCAGCACAGCTAAAAAGTTCCCTGACATGAAAAGAACAAAACCAGAAGGGACAGAGGTAGTTATTGTTATGCACACTCCTCTTTTTTGCTTGGGCCTTTTTTTCTCTCACAAAACTTTTTGCATAAGCTGTTAGGGGAAAAGTAATAGTGCTGCTTTTTGAAAAGAAATCCCCCTTTTTTGCATCTCCTACCTCCTAGGTTGTGAGGTATGCCCAGCGGATTCTCAGCAAGGAACACCTGATGAATGGAGAGGTCAGCTACATGAATGCTTCAAAAGAGTCATCCGAAATTAATAAATGTAATTATAGGAGTGTAAATGTATCCTGGTTTTGATTGCCCCCTGAACACTTATTTGAATTTTTTTTTCCCAGACAAGCTGAGTCGTCTGCGCACAAAGAATGTAAATTATTTGCATTTGCAGTGTCAGGTCTTGGAGGTATCTTAACAGCATGTAAGAATTTTCCACTTAAATGTAAATTATTAACAAGTCAGAGTTTTCATTTGTTTCATCTCCTGATGTGCAATCTAAATAAATAAATGGCACATTTTACAGTGCTCACCGCCCACTTTCCCTGCTCTTTGAGAAACATATTTTATACACACTACCTCTGATTAAATAGGGTGGTGGATTATTCATTTCTCCATCATTTATCTTTGTCTCTGTGCTTCTGAGATTTTTTGCTAAAATAAATGTAACTCCAGTACTTCATCAAGTTTTGCTATGTAATATTGCTAAGTAAACATCACAGTGGTTTATTCATAAAATATTCATATTTCAAAATGTTCCTTTCCAACCACCCCTCTTGGGTTTACCTATGTTTACAAATATGTAAGCCTTGTTAATATGCCTTGTCTGGGGAATCATGAGCAGTGACCCTCCTTGAGGCAGATCTCTGATGAAGAAGTGTATTATTTCAGCTGGGAGAACAGCAAAGCTCTGGGATGAGACTGATTGATTAAGACCAGATGGATGGCCACACATAGGTATGACAAAAATAGAAACACATTGCAAACATTCCAGGCATTGTCCTCCTGTGGCTGGGGAGGTGGATGGACCCTGTGCTACCTTATCTACCTCCTGATGGGCTCCAGAATTGAAGAATGTTAATGACAAACTAACTCTTCTTCCCCTTCCTTACCATTACACTTATTACAAGGAAACTTAAAGTTACACCTAAAAAATACACTCGATACCCCGACCAAAACATGACAGCTGGAGTGTCACAAGAAAACATTCATGCTCATTCTCTATCAAATTAATTCAATAAAAATTAGTCCCCATAAAATAAAAACTTTTTACAAACAAGCCATATCACAGCCTTTCCTTGAAATTAAACTTACAGAAACCACAGAAAGAAGCAAGTGCAGCATGAATAACCCCTGCTTTGGAGAAGAAGTTCCCATTTTTATGTTTATTGGTTATAAATTGACCAACTCAATCTGTAATGCTTTGGTTGTTCCTCACAAAAAATAAAAGCTAATGTGCTGAATCCCTCTCACCTTACTCAAATGGGTGGCTCTGTTGATGGATTAGGGAGAGCAGGATCTGGCCCAACATCTCCTCATATTCATCTGTGGCTATATTATTGAATCTTACTGTGCTATCTACCTGACTTAATGCACCAATAATCCCTCCCTTTGAATTCCACAGGGGGCTGTGTTATGGTTTTACAACATTTAGGAAAAGTGCTATTTAAACACTCATATAAGCTGAATCAAAATAAAATTAAGGGCTCAATTCTCCTCTCACGCCAAGGTAAATCAAGAGTAGCTTACTACATGGAAGTCAATGGAGGAAAAACAGGTGTGAGTGAGAGGAGAATCAGGCCCTTTGTCTCACTTTATTTTGGTTGCTTTATTTATTTCTTTTGATAAAATCTGTTGTCTGGTGAGCTGGGAAGCTCACTCCTTGTCATAATGCATGCGAGCGTGCGGGTTTTCAAACGCACGAAGAATGCTCTTCAAAATGATAGGGTGATCTCCAAATGTACTGTTTGATTCTTTTTAAATCCTAGAGAGCTGTTCAGTGTTACCTGATGCCAGCTCAGTACCCTTTTAAATGTGCAGGAGATCTGTGAAGAAACAAGACCCCCAGGTTTTCTCTTTCCCCCTAAAACCCATGTTCTGCTACAGCATGAATTTTAGTTCATGCTTTCCTCACAAAGGCCTGAAACTATTACCTACTTGTTATAAATCTTCTCAGGTTTCACAGGCGAGTATCGCTGGTAGGTTCCTGACTAACATTTCTAGACGTTACAGACACACAGATTCTCACATACATACATGCACACACACTATGATGCACCGAGGGCTCCTTCACTCACTGCTCAGCTTTAAAGAAAACCATTCCTTTCCACACACAGAACCATAATGACTGTACCTTTTCTTATACATATATAATCCATGGTACTTTCACCCATTGGCAAAGAAGTTTGCTAAATTTCTAAGCAAGTTTGAAGAGGTGGCAGTCATTGTAATATACAAAGTAATTTTAAGCACATTTACCGATCAATTGGCAGGCATGCCGACAAGAAAAACAAGTTTAAATGTAAAAAAAATAAAAGCATAAATAAATGAGTTGGGATTGCTTGATAGGATAATTATTATATGAAAATATTTGTCCATTTTACAAGCTGCAAACTATTTTTCTTCATCTACAATTCAGGTGAGCATGGTTTTAAATAAATATTCATTTAATAGGTTTCATTCTCCCCTCCTCAACTGAGTAATAACACATAGACTAATTTAAATAAGAATCATTATGCTCAGAAGGCCTCCTTTGGCTCAAAGACTTTTGTTCCACGTCCCATAATTTCACTCCCACATGGCTGCCATAAGGCTGATGTTGAAATCAAACTCTGCTGTAGAATTAATTGTCTTTAAGACAGTAAAAATACATATATTTTGTTTCAGAAAAGAAGTGCTATATTTTAAGTAATGTAAGAAATGCACTTGTGATAGAAAAGTCTTAACTTTACTCCATTACTCTCTTCTCTAGATTTTGTTCCCTATGCAGGTTGAGATGAGCATATGAAAAATGCTTTAAATTTTATCCATTTCTGGACATAGCTGTCAAACACACAAGTGAGATGTCAGCTAGGTCAGAACTTATCTCTTTTTTACCACCTCAGAGGCAGGTTTAAAATAGTTCACACTCTTTTAGTTATTTGTGGGCAAGGTGCATGCAACTGCTTAACTGAACAAAACCTGATAAAGAACAAACCAACCAAAACCATCAGAGGCAGTTTGTTAACATCTGAAACACAAATGCCTCTATCTAAGAATCTCTAAATATTACTTTTTTCCTCACTTGAAAAATAAGAAGAGGAGAAGCTTTTAAACATAGATTGTTATGTGTGCATTGTGCCATACTGCAGGGTTGGAAGTTATAGTCATACTTTAAGCAATTATTATGTACTTTATGTTGTTTATCTGTTTTCCTGCAAGTCCCACTCCCATCATTGCCCTATGAATATACAGCCTGCATGGAGCACTGACATGCCGCTGTCAATACAATGCAGTAATGTCTTCCATAAAAACTGTATCCCAGACTGCTCACAGAGTTAAATAACACAATGCATAGTATAAATTACAGAAAGATCTGGGCAATGTGCAATCTATCCTCCCAGTCTTGGACAGTGTGGGACACTATGTGACTACTATGGCCTCACTCATACAGTCATTGCACATGAAAAACTCTAAGAGCCGAGCCTGCTCCTGCTCATTTCGAAGTCAATGAAAAAACTCCCATTGACGTCCAGAGAAGCTGGATGAAGTCCTAGTACTGGACGAGAGCAGTGCGAACATTTTCGTTCAGTGGCATTTGGCATGAAAATGTTTCCTGTTTGGTGAAATCTTCCTTTTTCTGACATGTTAAGGAAATGGCTATTTTTCAATTAACATAAAAATCCCTGAATGGATGCACAGTTTTAATGAAAGGACATTATTGCTTGAAAAACATGTGCACTTTATTAATGTTATTCAGAGAAATGGATCTGGTTTCAAGCCTGCAACGAAATGTGACAAAACACAGGGCCAGATCCTCAACTGCACCAAAATTTTAAGACACCTTTGCAATCCTGTGGCCCTGTGGAATAGCAGTTCCATCAGCTGCAGCGGCCCTCACAGGGCTAGCACTCCAGCCAGCAATTGCTCCAGTGGCCACACCCCAACACACCTCCTACACCAGGAACTGCAATTCTACCTGTGCAACAGGAATCCCCAGGTTGCCTTTTTGTTGCTCCAACCAGCCGGGGGGGAATTGAGGGTTTGGTAGTTTTGTGTTGCATTATAAATATTTTACACGTTTTTTCAGCTGGGCCAATGCCCCACAGCATGTTGGTCTCCAAGAGGTAATCCTGGGTTGATCTTGGCAATGGGTTTTTAGCTCATTGTCCCTGTTTTTTTAACGGAACAAACAGATAAATCTCTGCTGATAAATAATATCCACTTAATCCCCAGTCCTACATTGCTATGAACACTAAATTCACACCAATGAGAGCTATGCATGTGAAAGGGCTGCAGGACTAGGCCACTGAAGCCGGTTCAAATTAGCTCAGAAAAGAAGAACATTGTTTCCTGCTATGCAAATTATAAGAAGACCAAGAATAAAGGGCACCTTGCTTTCATCCAAGGGATTATACTGATGAGTGCAGCACCTGAAACAACTTTTCCTTGCCACCTACAGTCCTGGGACTGGAAGAGGAAGAAAGTTCTCAAATGTAAATAAACTAGCTCGGCCCTTTCCCATGTCGATGATTTCTCGCCAATTTACTAAGTTGCTAGGCAGACATAAGTCCTAACCCAGACAATACTCATGTGAAAACTCTATACTTTATGTTGTATTTGCCTGGCTTCTTTATTAAATGTTCTCTAGCTCTAAATGAGCGAGTGTCAGAGGTTCAGTATTTCACAGATCTCTGGGTCACTGCCTGATTTCTTACCACATCTAGATATTAAAAGTTCCTCTTATTACAGATACCAAAAGGAAAAACGAACAACCAAAGACAGCTTTCTAAACCACTGTTCTCTGGGTGTATTTATTTTATGGTGATGGCAATAAGGTAGCCTCTTACATATTTCTATTGTCTGCAGTAAAGACTTGTTTTAATCCTAAACTGACGTACCAAACCTGCCTATGGTCCTATTGATCTTTCTCCTACAGTGAGTGTGAAGGCAATATCCTATTTTAAATATAACTTTAAAAAATGACATTACCTTACAAAATGCTAGCACTATTCCAGATAAAATATACTGTGGTGGAGTTGAAAAGTGCATACAAAGCAAGCTACATTATTAGAATGTTTAAATATTAATTATACTGCTGTGTAGTAAAGATGATCAACTACGAGTGTCAACTAATTTTCTAAAAGCTGCAATGTTGGATTTCATCTAAACCACTATTGTTAAGCTAAAACTAAAAGCCCAGCAAGTTTAGTCTACTGGAGTGTGTTTATTTTTATTGGTTTCTGCATAATTTTTTTTTAACATAAACCAACTTTAACCCCTTTACTGTAATCTCTGCCAGTGGTACTCCAATCGCACATCATAAAATTCCTATAATTCTTCAAAGCAATGTAGCTGGAAAAGAAAAAAAAACACAGGCACTTTATAACAAACGCCAACTACAAGGTCCAGCCAATTATATTTAACTCTTGCAAGTGCATTTTGCTTACTTGCTCTCTCTCTCTCTCTCTCTCTCTCTGTATTTACCTTTCCCTCAAACAGCTATTTCTGCTGTAGACAGGCTTCAGCTGCTGTGCTTAGTACTCAGCCAGTTCTATTGTGTGAAAAATACCGTTCAGGTGGTACCTTGCTCTGGTATGTGAGAGAGGCTAGGCAGACAGATGGGGAGGCAGATGTACAATGCTACGTAAAAGTAGAAAGACTTGTACAATCTTATGTGAAAGCCTTAAGTGACTGAGCTCAGGCAGCAGGAGAATGGGCACAAGTATGGGAGGCAAAGAGTTAAGTTAAAAATAACTGTCATTTCTTTCCCTGCTAGACACTATTGCTTCCTTAGGTTTTTAACACAAGCCACAAGACTCAAGCAAGAGAATCACTTGGAGATTCTTAAGAGAAGACAAAGAAATAGTGTGTGTTGAGACTCTTAAGCTTCATTCCGTCACTCATGGATGCTCTGCCAGGATTTCCCACCTGAGACAGATTGCGACGCATGTTCGAATCACTCATGCACAAGAAGCAATACACAAGTTCAGTGTAAAGCCACTTTAAAAGCTCATCGGGTGCATACTTTACTTGTACAAAATACCTTATTCATGATGGAGCAGTGAGGGCCTAGGTAATTACTTGAATCAAGGTGGCCTCAGAAGTGTTTAAATCTACAAGGACACTTAGAGCATGAATAATGCAAAATAATTTGCATCTAAATTTTTTAAGTGTTCTTTATTCAAAAACTAAAATGCAGTTCCGATTAAAGTTTGATGAGTGAAAGCTGAGCGCTTCATACCCACTGTGAAATGTCTCCTATTTGTGGAAATTATTTCAGACAGTGGTAAAGGGACAAAAGAGAGAAAAAAAAAGTTGGTGATTAAGCTGCACTACTTTTAAGCCATCCTTATTTCATGCTGTTTGGTGCTAGGAAGTTAATTTCAGAACTTGCTGATCGGATACACATCCGAGTTTCAGCCCTTTAAAGTAACCACAATGAAAGCACAGATCTAGTCATTAGCCAAACAAAATAACTAGTCTTTTGCATTCAATGATAGTGCAAAGTAACTCTTGTTTCTGCAATTTTGTACTGCCTTCACTCCCCCTACCCTTTGAAAAAGTATTACATGCAAAAATACCCTAGCTGCCTATAATAGTATGAGTTCATAGGATATTTGCATTTCATCATTTGAGTCTATTGCATAAATATGTCCCTTTCTTTTGAATTTGCTATTGACAGCATAAACTACAATAAGAAAAGGAGGACTTGTGGCACTAAGTCCTCCTTTTCTTTTTGCGAATACAGACTAACACGGCTGCTACTCTGAAACCTGTCATAAACTACAATATAAATAATCAGTTCTCCACTGTATTATATAGGTGGTGTTTCAATTTTAAGCTGTGTTGAGCAACCCCCATAAAAACTGTTAAACAGGAAGATGTGAACAAGAAATATTTTGTGTAACGTGTTTTCTAAAAATTTTGCCCTTCTTTGCCTGTGTTGGAGGTAGAGGAGAATAGGGAGGGGGAAAAAGAGGTAGGGAGAGCATGTCAGAAATAGTAGCTTTCACATTCAAATGTCAAGGAGCATGTCATTAAATGTTCCTAATTCATTGTGTTCTTTCCAACATTCTAACCTCCCCATCTCGTTCTCATTAGCCATTTTAGAATATACAAGATACAAGATGTTCTAAGTTCTAAAGAAACAACCCAGAAGGGTTTTAAAGAAGGGAGAATATATTCACTGATTTGCTCTCCCAATGCAAGAAGTACCTTATGTTTCTAACTTTGAAATCAAATGGCCTCAGAAACCAAACAGCTCATGTTTATAAAATAAGAACTTTCAGATACAGAAAAGTAGATTTACGTCTTTTTTTTTTTTTTTTTTTTTTTTACAAATAAGTTGCTAAAATTTCAGGTACGGAAAATCTTCTGAATTCCAACAGGTTAGACAGGCAAAAGATTTGACTGACAGTTAAGTTTCAGACAGGCAAAAAATTTGACAGGCAGTTAAGTTTTAAACATTGGCTAACTGCAAGTATCTAAACTTTAAAAGCCCCTTTCCAAAGGAAAATCATTTTCCTGCTGCAGCCTGAATAAAGAATAAAGACTTCCAATTTATTACAGGCTCAAAAGCTGGCTGCCACTTTATTGGACTTTCAGATGAGTGTGCTCGCCACGCTTTCTTAGTGAAAGTATCTGCTACGTTTTCTTGGATTTTGAACAATGAGAACATTTTTTTAACTCATTGAACAAAGATTTCCCCAGCAACAGACCCCCTGCTCAGCAGGTCACCTATCTTTGCGACAGTTTTTCTTTTCCCACGCTAACCCTAGGGCTCATTTGCATAAGGTCTCTGTTGTGACAATTAGTTTCAGGTGAGCTGATTTCTATGAAGCTTGCCCAAGACGATACACAAGCTCTGGGCCTCCCTGATCCTGGCCCTAATTGCGACTGACTGGCACCAGACACAATCACCCTCTTGATTCAGCAAATTGTCCTGCAAGTAGCTTGTTGTGACCCCGCAATGCACAAATCATATCATGTCAGCCCAGCATAGTAAACAGTGAATAAAGCAAATTCAAAAAAGGTTTCATAATAGCACCTCCATCTTTTAGCCACAGTGGACAAGATGAATTCAAATTAAAGCTATATCATATCTGTGTGCTAGTGGAAAAGGTATTATTGCCCCAGCTAAAAACTTTATTTGTGTCATATTTATTTATTCATTTTACGTTCATATTGCAAAAATCACATGTTCCTTAGCTCTCTCACCTGGGGAGAGTTTTCCCAGGTAGAACAAGAGACTGGTTGTAAAATTTCTCTTCACTTCGTTGTTGTGGAAATAAGCAATATGCTCTTTCATCATCTTGGAGGCTACAAGGTACATCAATATGCACATTAGCAGAGCACCCAGGACTCTCTGCAAAGCTGAAGTCAGCGAAATCTCACCTCTGCACGTAGCAGCAAAAGTAAAGAAAGAACTTTTTTCCTAATGCTAGGAAGCCAGAAGAAGAGCAACAGCGTGATTTAGAACCAACAGAGGTTTTGCAGAACGACAACTTTCCTAAAACACTTTACCATGACTTGATAGCTCTGTCCACAGTATGCTTTAGAGCTGACAAGAATGTTTCTTTTTGCCCACACAGTTCTACTTTGCGATGCAGTGCCTCTGAAATCAACAGATCTTTGCACGTCTTGGGCTAAATCCTGCCCTCTTTATTCAGGCAAAACTCCCACTGCCATCAGCACAGAATTTGGTCCAAAGACAAAATCATCTGTCTATGCCAAGTGGGTACAAAAAATTAATTTGAGATACGCACAGAAAAAAATTGATCAAATAATAAAGAAAAGGAGCAGGGAGTTAATGATAATAATGGAATATCATTAACTGATGGCAAGGAGCATCTTATTTATAACAGTGCTAGTCAGGGATGAAGCGCCGCTTCTAGCTCAGAATAACTTGCTTTGGTCAGTTTGAGTCCCAACTTTCACGTTATTTGAACAGTGTTCAAGTCTTTCTTAGGAGAGCAGATTCTACGCTGACTTCCACCCTTTGCTGCCTCCATTGACTTCACTGGCAGTCAGCACAGAGCAAGGCCCTATGTTTTGCTTTTTTTAAAACTATCTCTGATGGATGGATCTGCAAAATATTATTTACCAAAGGGACTGAAGCTACTCCTTTGCAGTAACTGAAATATGAAGAGTAAACTCAGATTTAGGCAGACATATTGGGCCACTGATTTCAGTGAGGCTGTCCAAGGGCAGAATTTGGCCCATTGCATGCATTTGTAAAATGATTTTAATTGAATTAGATCAGGCCATTAGCTCTGGACTTATTCTAGTCTACCAGGGAAATGTGTATTTATACTTGTTTTTAAAACAGGCATTATTTGCCCAAACAAACAGTAACATATTAAAAATCATCATGAAATTTGTTTTAAAAATACTCACTGAACATGTGCAATAGCTGATATCAAAGGTCAACATCTCAATTGTTGACACATTCAATTTTTGGTTGAGTGATATGTGTGCAAAAGAGCATCTGAAACCAGGACTTCTGTTAACTTTGTAATCCTATAACCTGATTATAAGCAAACTGGTCTTTTTCAAATTTGGAAGAAGAAATAAAAAAGTAACCTCTGTGCTGAGACCAGTACTATCACATTTTAGCCTAGGGAAATTTCTATTTTACAGGACAGAGTCCTAATTGTCTTCTTATGAGTACAACGGTGTTGACTTAAATGGCACTACTCTTGATTTACATCAGCGTGAGATCAGAATCAGGCCCTATCTCCTCCATATAGATTTGGGGATATGTTCTCTCTATCATGCGCCTGTTTAATATAAATGGAGAAGGTAAACCCTTAAAATAATGGAACTGCAGCTGCAACTTTAACGACAGCATCATACATACATGCACTCACACAAGAGAAAACACTCCTGAAGTCCTAAAACCATGCGCCACATAGGTCAGAGAGTATTCAGTTGCTGTTCACTCACTACATTGTGAGATAATAATTTAATATGGAAATGTGGACTAAAGGCACACTTCCCATGCTTTCTCTTAATTTCTTCCCTCTCTGATCACTCACTCCTTGCTCCCTCTGCCACCTCTCACCTTTCTAGTTCCCTTCCTGGTCCTCCCACTTCCTCTGGCCAATGAGTTTGCTTCCTGCTTCCTCTGCAGCTTCTCTCTTTTTTGCTTCCTTTCCCCTGTCTTCTCACTAACTCTGTAGCATCTCTCTTCAATGAGTCTACTTCCTTCTCTTTGTGCAGGCTCTTCTTCCCCAACAAGCCCTCTGGCCACTCTCTCCCTGCTTCCTCCTCAGACTTCATCCCAGTTATTACTCTCTCCCTAATTCCACGTCATTCTCCTTGTCAGTTCCATCCCTCTCCCTCCTTTGCTTCCTGCTTCCCCGGCAGCCTCCATCTCCTGTGTGGTTCCACTCCCTAGGCTCCCTACTACCGCTGCAGTCTGCAGCTTCTCTCTTTGATGACTCCAATCCCCACTTCCTCCCTGAATTCACTGCAGCTTCTCTCGCTGATGTTTTGGCTTCCTGACTCGTGGCCTACATGGTCCCTCCTGCCTCTGTAGTTGCATTCCCCTGAAAGATCTCTCTCCCTACCAAGGAAGTGCATTGTCCAGTTAGATAAGATGGATTTGTCAGTCCTTCCAAGGTGATTTTCAGAGAGAAGTCAGTGAGGAAATTTGATGTTAGATCATATAATAGCATTGTAATATTCATTGCCTATGGCCCAGATCTACCACCCTAGCACCTTCCCATCCTTTTCTTTCTACCCATAAAAGGGAAAAAAAATCTTCCTAACATCTCTAAAATAAATAGAAGTAGTGCTGGCAATTCAGGAAATGGCACTCTTCTCTCTGACTCAGTACTGAACCAATCAGCCAGCATGGTGTTTGGAAGGCAGCATGATGCTGTAGGTGCTATCTTTTGGATGAACAATGAGATTTAAGGTCTTTTGGATTATTAAAGACCCCTGAATATTTTTCTAGTAATAAGGGTGTTAACTCTGTTGTCCTAGTGAAACTCCAACTCAGGTAGCTAGTTTTCTAATTTTTTCTGAAGAATCCATTGGATCAAATATTCATATTCACTTCCTGTCCTTAACTGTTCCATAGCACTGCAGAGTAGAGCTGCCATGTTCTATCTCAGAGGTGGCTGCATTTCAAAGGTGGATTAAATGATCCCTATATAAAGTAGGGATAGTTATATCTATAGTATGTATTTTACTTTAGAGGAGTGCTTTGGGAGGACTATAAATAAATGATACTAAGCTACATTATCCTCATTATATATCATAAACGACGTTTGCCTAATCTATTTACAAAGCAGATGAGATTTTTATTTTCCCCATACTAACTTTTTTATCGCCCCCTTCTGAGTAAGCCCCGCTTTTACAGTAAAGGTAATACAGCCAGCTGATGTTAAACTTTGACTTTAGTCAACTCTGCCTCTAATGTGATGCAAAACTTTAGGCTTTTTAAATTAAATAAACAGTTGATTCTGGCACAAAATGTCCTTAAGGGACATTTTTGCAAAATTGCGCTGGACACCAGTTTATATATTTGGCCTGGTCATGAAACTGTCAAAGTACAACTTTCATGTGTAATTTTTTCCCCACAGCTCTGTCACAGAAGTGCCTGATTCTGCATTCCTTACTCACCTCATACTCATGTTGAAATCAATGGGTGCACAAGAAATGCAGGACGAGGTCCATAGGTAAGTAAAACAGGAGAAAGAAAGAGGACAAAAATGTGACAAAGGCTGGGAAACATTTTTAAAGCTTTCCATAAATTATGCTTTCAGGGTGAAATTCACCCTCAAAATAGGGCTTAAATGAGATTTAAATAGTGCATAGGCCTTGTACTGGTCCACAGCACAGGGCTAAATTTCACCCTCCTTGCTTATATATCTTTTTAATTTTAATTTGGACTATGCCTGCTCTTTCTCTTGTGCGCATATATATATATTTAAATCCCAAACTATCTTGATCATAGTTTTGATTACAAACTTCACTGTTACCAAAAACAGCGATGGCAATGATCTTTAATATAATAATATATTTTCCTGAATGCCTTGGCTTTTTCATTCCAACAACTGAAACAGAGACAATTCTTTGTATGTTGAAATGTGTAATTATCATGTATCCAAAAGGGAGGGTGTAATTTTCACATCTGATTACAAGGGAAGAGTGTAAGTGAAGCTGCCTCGGTAAACTTACACTTGTTTACAGAGAGCAATACCTTTGATATTAAAAACTCTAAACATGCAAAACACTGGAAAAAATCAAGATTGTCACGCACCAAAATTAAACAAAAAAACTAAGCATTTTTCTTGGCATAGCCACAAATGAAAAGTCAGTTCTTCTGAACTTGGCCTACTTACTTCAGATGTTTGTTAAGAAGACTTAAAAATTGTTTTTGCACAGTGTGTTGTACTTGTCGTGTTGAAGGTTAAGAAGTTAAAGCTCCAGCTTTAATTTAAAAAGGGAACTTCAAATATTTCTGCTGTTTATAACTCTATTCGGTCAGTTTAAACTAGAGAAATGCTTTTCATATTTGACTTCATCTTCACAGAATTTACTTGTCCCAAATGTGACTGCATTTGCTTTCAAGATATACATTTTTTTTATCTCAGCTCCTCTTTCTTTCTTTCTTTCTTTCTTTCTTTCTTTCTTTCTTTCTTTCTTACTGCTGATTTACCTTTGATAAGATGAGCTTCTGCTTATATGAATTTTTTTTGGCCATGTAGGAAGAGATGATATCAAGAAAAGGCAGGGTAGTTACAGTGCATATCACTTACCAAGGAGATTAAAGATAGTCAGAAAAATCACACAACAGGTAAGGGGAGGAGGGGCAACAACTGCCCCAAAGCTGAAAAAGATATCAGAAACCATTTTCAATTATATAAAAGTATGATTGCTGAGAAGTCATTGTATATTTAGAAAGCATCAGAAACTGTCTCTTGAAGACATTGAATGCTAAAGTATGATCATCTCAAACCTTTGCTAACCAAGAAAGAGCAAGAAAAAAAGAGAAAGAAAAAGACCTGCAAATTATGTTTAGCATATGTAAAAAGCAAAGCATCATTTGCTTTGAAGAGGAAAAAAAAATATTAAAATCTGCAATAGTGTTGTACACAGATATTGGATTTGAACCTATTATATGTCATGCAGATTTTAAAATATATTGTGCTAGCATCAGTTTTATTTACTCTACGCTTGTTCAGAAATCCACAGAAATCCAAAAACTAAAATAGCAAGCAGGGATGTTGAAAAATAAAACTGCAATGGAGTGGTGTCAGTGACTACAGTTAAGGGTACATTTAGTTAAATAAAAAGGGTGTTTTCTTCTTGTGTGGAAGGACTCAGATGCTAGCGTTACCAAAAGCAACTTAATACTAGGTGGGGCTTAACATTAATCTTTTATTGGGTAGCACTGAGAATAATATCATGGTATTATAGTACAGCAAAAATAAATCTCTACTTCTGTACACAAACACCTTCTAAGTGCATGTGTTTGTGTTTGTATGTAAAATACATACATAGGCTTCATTCTGCGACCCTAAACTTCCAGTGAGGTCAGACGAAATATGCAAGTAGTCCTTACTCATGTGAATAATCCCAGTGGTCCTAATATTGCTTCCTTTACTCATGTTGAGTAGTACATTACTCCATGAATAGTCCTAATGTGGAATAAGATGTCACTCATTTGAAGTAGGAGTGGCAGAATGTGACCCCATAAGACTACTCATGTGAATGGGGTTTATAGATCAGGTTACATGTGACATAACACTAGGGTGACCAAATGTCCCGATTTTATAGGGACAGTCCCGATTTTGGGGGCTTTTTCTTATAATGGCACCTATTAGCTCTCGTCCCCATCCCGATTTTTTACATTTGCTATCTGGTCACCCTACATAACACCTACGCAAATTTTCCCTTCAAATCTGTGCAGTGTCGTGAAAGTCAACGGGCTGCACAGGCATAACTGGAAAGAATATGGTCTGTTAGTATCCAGATTGTATGGGTGTGTCTAAAGGTAGATGCAGTTTCTAGGCAGTATTAGTGTCCTCAGAACAACAAATTAATGTCCGTGGAACACCAATCGATGTTTAGTACATGCCACGTTTTTCACTGAGTTATTAGTGTACATTTGCTTATATTTTGCACTATTTTAATTTAACCATATTGATCAAACCGAACCCTCAATAAGACCCTAGGCATCTTATAGGCTTATTAAAATTGAAGCAAGTGAGCTGAGGAAGTAATGGAAATTGTTCAAAGATTTAAGTACAGTGGAACCCACTTAAATAAATACCTGTTAATGAAATAAATCTGTTAAATGAATACATTTTCTTGGAACTAAACCTAAACACGTGATAATACACAGGAGGCCTTTTAAATGAATACCTCTTAAATTAATAAACTAGTTTAAAAGACACACATTTCTTTTGAATCACAATACATTTCACATTCACTGGCTTAAATAAACTAGGGGAATTTGCGTCCACTTTGTTGTCATTCTTTAGAGGTAAGCAGTGGCACAACATATACAATTTGCCTCAATAACCAATAAGTCAATATTATTGTGGTTCTCTTGATAATTCTCCCAGCTGAGTTTCTCCCAGTGAAAGTACATATCGGTTGGGCTGTGTCCCTGGTAACTGTTGAAGGGTAACTAGGAAAGAAAAATAAAACTGTTTAACTGACTTGGATGTTCATATGTAATGGGGAAAAAAAAGAAGATTGATTACTCTTTACAAATAATATATTTTCTTCTTCAGAAAGGTATCATTTCTTCAGCTGGGCTAAGAGGCATAATTAAAGCACTAACTGTGGGGACTGACTTCAGCGGTGATATGCAGCGTTGCTCCCTTTGGCACATTTATGGAGCTCAAAATATTGTTTTTGAAAACATCACTGTTTTTTAACAAAAATACGATATTAGACAACATTTTTAACTGACCAAGCCTCTCTTCTCTCCCAGGGGTTGGCCTGTGACAGGGTGTTAATTCAGTAAAAGGAAAAAAAATGCAACACGCAGCAAAGTCTTGCTGCAGTACCTTCAAATGAGTTGAGCCAAAACCGAGGTATACACTCTTTAGAGATTTCCTACATCCTCTTCATCAGGGGCTTTAAAGGTCTTTGTGTACTCATTTTTTTACTCTCATCTAATAAAAGATATTAGCTCTTTTCCCTAAGCAAAATCCCTATCATGAATCAGGTCCTATACTTGCAACCAGTGTGATATTGCTGGCCAGGTTTCACCCCAGTAAAATTCTAATCTATACTTTGTCTTTTAGAATTAAGAAGAAAATGCATATCAGCAGAATCTCCTCTCTACTTTATTTCATTTATAAATTACGAGAATGATGCTATTATATATTATTAATTTCTGCTGTTCTCCAACTCGGCTGCAGCAGTGAGCTGCGGATGTTGGAACGGTGTAATTATGTTCTAGTAGGGCAGCCATCCGTTTCCTTTCAAAAATTTACAGGATTCTTAATCACGCTGCTCATTTGGGTGCGCAGTAGCGAGGATGGCGAAACACAAACAGGGCACGTTCGTTTACATAGGAACACCTGCTTAGCATGATAGCAGATGTCAGTCAGCAAGCAGAACACAAAAGAAAAATATCAACAACAGCAAACTAGAACCATTTTCAACTCAGTGCAGCGAAATCTCTTTTGCAGGAATAAAAACGATGGGGTGTTCATTTACAAATTAAGGAAGAGGCAGTGCAACAATTTGGGAAGTCTTGTTCAACAGTCCCCAGGGAATGGGTCAAAAAATCTAGATAAACACCTGACTGGATGACATGATATTTAACATTGTAAAGCCTTTGCTGTTCAAGATGGTATTTCTTTCCAGCTTGATACAGAAAGAGAATGCAGAGATCATCATAAATACTTGGTATTTTGTTATGTACAGTAAAGTTACGATAGTGGTACAATATACAGCACTGTTGCTTTATAGTTAAGAGTTTGTCAGCATTTCCATTACAACCCCTTATTTTCAAGACTTTCTAGCCATAAAAATTTGTTCTGGACTGAATCTTGGCTTCACTTTCTCAGACTGGTAGTGAATTTTTAAAAATATTTTATTAAATAAAATGAGGTCCCTGGATGGGAAAAATGAGAAGTTCATGGTTTTCAGATGCTCTCTCACACTAGTTTCAGATAGGCTTTCTTCTTAAATAAAAATGTTCATGCACATAGTCCACAAGATGCACTCTTATATTTGGGTATTAATAAGCTCCCCAAATGACATATGCAGTAACTAATTTTCCTAAGGATTTTTAGTATTCAGAGCAAGTCAGCTTAAGTGGGTCCATGCATTAAAGGCTCCCTAAGTATGCATTGACTTGATACCCAGTAATGGCTTCTAAGGAGCCGTTATGTAGTACCATGTCAATGATCCATGCATTGAGGACTCCCTAAGTACGCATTGACACGATAGACCGTAACGGCTCTGAAGAAGCTGTTATGGTCTATCATGCCAATGATCTGCAGATATTGGCAGTGCCTCTTGCACTTCCATAGAGATTATAAAAGTCTCTGAAGGAGCTGTTATAATCTCAATGGAAGAACTATGAATCAGATCAATGACAGGTTTTGTTTTTCCATTTTTTCACCTTATCTTTCTAGAGCTTTGCTTTTCTCTTAAAACCAGATTCAAAGAGCTGTCAGAATGTTAAAGCTGTCAGTGTAGTGACTCTAGATTTTCATTGGTGTGAATGAGATCAGAATCTGGTCCCTGGTTTGTAGTCTCTGACTCTGTTGCTGACTTGCTGTTTGGCCTTTGCCAAGTTACGTAACCTCTTTGTACCTCAGTTTTCTCATCTAGGTCTAATACTCCCCAAACAATACGGGGAATGGTCTGAGATCTTCAGACTCTCGTCGCTTTGGCGGTACAAATTACTAGTGTAGGAAATATAAAGTTAAAGCTTTTCTCACTTTTGAGCCACAGGATATTGGGCCAAGCTAGTAAATTTGCATGCCATACATGTTCTAGCTAAACACACAGACACGACCTGTGCATTGAACAGGGAAGCCTCATCTCTGAATTTCCGGCTATTCTGTAAGTTTCAGTCTAGTCTATTTACGTGTCTCTTTTTGGTGTGTGTTTCATGATGTGTGTGCGTGACAAAATGTCATCCTCATTTTCTCTGCTGACACAAATTTCTATGAAAACATTCTGAGTCTCTTTTTCCCTGTGTTCCTTAGCTGATGAAGACTTGAGAAAATGGGCTGAAATGAAGTTTTACTACATGCCTACTGTATGACCATAAAAAGTGACTAACTGGCTTGTCATGTTTGCATGTGCTCTTCCATACTTTTTTTGGGTAACCTAGACATTTTTATTTTACAGCATAATGCATATTTTACTGTTCTTCAGGAGAGGCGGGGCTATAGTACAGATATATCACTGGCACCCAACCTGTTTTATATATTATATCCTCATATTGTGACTCTACTTATGATGTGTTCAAACATGGACCAGTGATATGTTTTAGCTTGTTCTAATAACCAACAGATTTACACAGTTAAGAATTGCCGTGTGTACTGAACGTCAAAGCAACTTTATTACTGTTTCTGAAACCAAAGTAGAGATCTTGTCAAAAGTCTGCAGTCCCCAAGCTTCAGCCATGGGAGAGGAAATGGGAATCTGAGAGAACAGAGTGCAGAGTATGGGAGAAGGTTAGGTGAGTGTTCAGAATTGTCAAAGGAATTGCAGAAAAGACTGAGAATGACGGAAGGAAGAGAAGTGTATTAGGAAGAAGAATGGAGTAGCTGAAACAGTTGGGGAACATTAGAGAGCCTATGGGTGCAGCTGGACTGAACCTGGAGAATATTTCAGTGGGCCAAAAGGAAAAGGAAAGCAGCCAGGAAGAGCTAGGAGAGCACTAGTTAGGGCCAAAGAGGGCCCACAAGGTCTGAGGATGTAGGCATAGGCCCAGGGAAGAATCAGAGAAGGTCTTCAGGCCAAGAGTTTCAAAAGTGGCCACTGATTGTGGTTGCCTTAATTTTTGGTTGTCCAACTAGAGAAGCTTAGAACCTGATTTTCAGAAGTACTGAGCACCTGCAGCTCCTGCTAGCACCAAACCACTGAGACATCCAGAATCAGTGGCTGCTTTTGCACATGTGGCTGTACATTCAGCATTTGGAGTTGAACAGTAATCTAAAGGTTTCAGATCCATAGCAACATCAACAGGTAGCTAAGTGTGGAAGAAGACAATAGAAAACATACTGAAGTCTGGAAGCCCAAAACATGGTCTGCTATTACTAATATGTGACCTGAACCAAGTGTCCTAATAGAATTTACATTTTACATAGAATAACTTGTTGCCCATTGGGCTGAAAATGTAACCTCCAGTGGATAATAATGCTGATCAGAATGCAGTGTCAGGGTCTATAGCCCATTGTGGGTTGCTTTTTCAACCTGCAAGGATTAACCTCCCATCATAAACCCAAACCCCATTCAGCATATCTACATATTTTTAATACTGAATTTCTTTGTAATCTCTATGTATTTTAAAATCAAAACAATTGAAGACAGTGAAATCCCTGGGAGAGAAAAGGCATTGCAACAACAACAAAGATGCTATTTTGCAATGACACAGGCCAAATTTAATGAGAAATCTCTAATATGAACTTTCAGGTCTCTGACACTGACTTACTGAATTATCAGCCTGTGATGAAATCTTGGCTTGAATTACAGGTATGCATTCTAATGGCTCTGCAATGTTTTCAGTATTTTGGATATGAGCAGTCATTGTTCTCCTTCTTTGTATGTAACTATTAATGAGATCGGTATATAATATAATTGCAGGTTTAGCAGTTTTAACCAGCTATTTCTGTAAGAGGAAAACTGGCACAATGTAATGTTTTCTGTCTTTTTTGTCAATATACACCAGTCCTTGAAAAGGTGCAAATCTCTAAGCAAAGTACATTTTATAAAATTCTAAGCCTTTTAAGAAATGTACACAATGCAGGAATACACAGCTGCAATTTTTAAAAGGCTACTGTTCCTTTAATGCCCAGCTGGTCCTGAGATGTAATAAAATTGACATATTGATTCTTTAGAATTTACAAATGCCTGTTTCATAAACTCCATCTCCAAAGCCTAGGCATCTTTAGAGCACTGTCATTTTTTTCTCCAAATGGATCAATTATGTGCCCACGTAATCCTGTTACCTGTGAAATCCATGCATACTTCTCCCATTTGCTGCAGTTCCCAGGCGGACAAACTTGCATTATGTACGCATAAACAAACAGAGCATTTTCCTGATATTAGGGATTGTTTTCAAAGTGAAAGGCAAACTCCTCGGTCCTTTACTCAAAAGCCATACATAGTATTCCTGTTCCTTCAAGTAACCTCACTGCACTATATGTTTAATTATTACACAACACAGCAAATCATTAAAAAAACAGAGTTCTGCTATCTTAAATGTTCCAACTGCAACAAGGAATTGCTACTTGTATAGTTAGTTCTCATTTTTCTATTAAATAAAACTTTTCAAGTTCTCTACCAGTCTTTTCGTTTAATAATTATTTCTTTATTTACTAGGAAGTGATTGTCACCAGAAATGTTTCTGTGTGACTTGAATATCTGGAAAGTGACCAGAGCTACAAACTTTGCTGCATAGCTTTTTATATAGAGTGTAACAAGCTTGGTATTTTTATCACAATAAATGTCTCTCCATCATCTACACACACACACACACACATACACACACACCAACTGGTACACATGCCATGCACTACACACAGTAAAATTTTCTTATTCCTTTGAGATCCTACTTACATGCATATGTAGATATGCAGATACAAACACATTTAAATACACACACTTTTATATAATCACAACATATAAACAGAAAAACAGAAAATAAATGTGTATTCCTCTTTATATGAATTCTTTATAAAATATTGTGAATATACATAGATATGAATTCTTGTTTCATTCTTTCAGGCTGTGTTGTATCTGATTTTCTACACTTCACTGGGCATCCCACAGTTCAGTTACACTACACTTGCACTGTACAATTTGTCTCTAAAAGATTCCCAAAATTATGAAACATCTTGTCTGCTGCATGACCTGTTCACCAGAATGCCTCAAAGTGAGGTGCATGCATGCATACATACAGAAAGGATGGCACTAAAAAAATGTTTTTTGCTCACAGCCCTGTACAAGTGGCCCAGTGCACCACTGCCATTGTTCAGGAGTGGTTTTAAAGATAAATGGCTGCATGTTAACCAGATTTGACATGCTGTACAAAAGCAGCCACCTTTGGTCCCATGACACAGCCAAATAGAAAACACAACAAGCAATCCTGGCAAAGATGTCCAGCATGAATAAAAGCACAACAATTTGTCACATAGTCATTATGAAATGTTCGAGGCTTTGGGGCTTGTCATAGGACAGCAAAGATAAGGCAGTGTGCAGAATAGTGAAGTCTGAGGATTCTTGGGAGGTGGAAGAGTGAAACTTGAAAAAAGCTCAGATAGTTGCAAAGAAGATATTTTCATTTGGTTCTTCCCAAGGACCAAGATGCTGTAATTAATTAAATGAAGAAGCTTGGTTGTTTTGAAAGATGATTGAAATCTGACATGTAGTGTGGAAACATTTCAGTTTACTTTAGATTTCAGGAATATACAAAGCTACTTTTCTTTCACCAGATCGCTATAACCCTAAAAGTTTCATAGCTTAGTTTACAAAGTGGTAAGCATCATTTATCTTGGGCCAAATCTTGCTCACATTTCTTATGTTACTAGTCCTTACCCATGGAAGTGGGCCCACAAAATTCAAAGGGCCTAACATAAACTGAGCAAGATCTGGTCCCTTGTCTTCTTTCGGGTTTAGATGACATTGAAGAGAAAACCAAAAACTTGAGCAAATGTCTACATTAAGCCTGACCAAATATTTCCATTGCTATAAATTGGCACCAGATCAACCTCTTATGACCCAAATCTGGGTCCCACTGAAGTTAATGGTAAAACTCCCATTTTCTTCAGTGGGACCAGGATTTGGACATATGTGTATTCTTTTAGGTTTCAACTTATCCTTACTGTTCCTAAATTGAAATGAGATTCAAATGCTTCTATGCAGCTGCTTTCTAAACTCTATATAACAGAGCTCACATTTTAAAATACCTTCCAGTCAATAATCATCATTACTTCAGTGATTATTGCTAACTTCTGCCCATTCAATGGTAAGAATAGTAGTTATTTAAAAGCTAAGTTGTGGTCTAAATTAGAATAATCAGGTATATAACAAAGTGTAAGAATCTGATTATTTGATACATATATTCATAATTTGCTTAGTCAATTTCCATTGCATCTGATTAGTTTATCATGAAACCATAATAATAAATAATATTTCTGCAGCTACTAAGGATCTCAAAGTGCTTTGTAAATACTAAACCTTACAAAAACCATTTGAAGGAGGTAAAGATTATGTCCCCATGATGCTGTACCAATAAGGTACAGGAAAACAAGCACAGAAAGGTTAACTGACATGCCTGACAGCATACATGGCTCTTGATTCTGATCTTGTCTTCTGTAGCTACACAGTGGTATAATTCCACTGACTATACACTGGTGGAGGAGAGATCAGACCCAGGCCCAAAGAATCTTCAGCAGAACTAAGACTAGAATCCAGGTCTCCTGACTCGCAGTCCTGTACCCTAACCAGAACATTTTCTCAGTACTAAACTATATTGTTAAAGAAATCAATATTCTCTGACCTGTACCTGTCCATTCACAGTACTAATTACCATGTGGAGGCAAAGGCCTAGCAACTGAAACAGGCAGCAAAATATGCTCTAAAATGCACAGGTTCACAGGGCTTACCAAAAAGAAAAATAAGTTTCTCTGAGAAAAGTTAACTATTGGAGATAGACTAATAAAATGATTTGCAATACTTATGTAATTATATGGGTAACAAAGTCCATATAGGTGTAGACTAGCTTTCTTTAATTAAAGTGTGTGATGCTTGAGAGCCATCTCACAGCTTCACCTATTTTCATTGCAACCTGATAACCAACACCTGTATTTTGCTGTTTGGAAATCAGACTAACTCTACATGCACATCATTCAAATGGTCAACATTGTCAAAAGCAGAAGTTATTTTTAAATATCCACATGGATAACTATAAATGAGAGTTTGTTTTGAAGTCCAACAATAATGCAATGACTGTTCAAATCGTTTAGTGCTGTGTATTTTTATATTCTACCATGATGTACGTATTTTGGAATTTTAAAAATTTATTTATTTGAGGTTACACTAACCTGTAACATATTGGTTGCTGTGAAGTTTGTGCTTAATTGTTTATGTCCAGAAGGACGTACTTTAGTTAGAAATGAGCATTTTTGGTTTTATCATTCAAAGTTTATGAAAAGCACAGATCATCTAAGAAAAAAATATGTGTATAGATAACTTATTTAACAGTTCTTTTATAGTTCTGGGATGAAATATTGAATAAAGTTTACAAGAAGAGTTTTTTAAAGAAAATATTTGTTCCGTTGAGACTTTTCTAGTGCATTGCATTAATTGTAACCAAGAAATCAAGATTTTGATGTCATATTAGCATCTATTTTGTTTTACAGTATCAGTTTTAATACTCAATGCAGATTGCTGTTGCCTTTTTAGGGAAAGCATATTTTAAACACATAATATATTTGAAGAGATTCAGGGTCACTAAGGACTTCAATCAACATTTTGGCTTTTGTAAAGAATCTTAGCCAGGCATTTTGTTTAGTTAAACTCTATCGGATGCCACGACATATGTAGTAGTATTGCTTTCAGAAAGTGCAAAACTTATATATTATGCCATCTATGGCAGCATTTGTTCAGTATTCGCTACAAACAGGAGAAAAAAGATACAGAATGCATGGATTGATTTTCAAATTACCTCAATATTTTGAAAACATTTTCACCTGCATGCTGAGAATGCTAAGAATGGGAAGGAAGGCAATTGTGCATTTGCACAGCCTCCACTGCATTCATTTATAAATTACCTCATCACTGACTGAAATTAACACTGATTCTTACAGGCAATTTCTCAATTTCCAATGCTAATTACATTTTTTTTACTTTTAAATTCTGTACCACCTGTTTTGGGCAAGACATCTTAGGCAGCGCGACCGCATTTAATCACAATTTTAATTAACCGCCCTGTAGATGTGAAAAAGAAGCAATTATAATGTAGATGAATGATGATTTTTCTGCATTAAATTGTTTTGTTTCCCTGGTATGTTGATTGTAACACAGCACACAAATACAGTAACTGTACAATTTTTTTCTATTGTAATTTAGTAATTGTTTTTGGAAAACCAGTTTGGGAATGAGTGACTTCATCTGTTTACAAATTGATTGATACTGTTAACTCACTGATTGCTGCAGCATACATTCTGTATTGCACAGCCTCACATAAAATATAATTAGGCATGCATAGACTTTGCAGCACCATTCTGGAATCTGAAAATCAACTGTAACTGAAGTATGTTTTCCTTGAGCATACTAGTATCAGTTGGGGCTGATGATATGATAATCAAAAAAACAATAGGTTTTCCGATTCCACCACTGGTAGAAACCCTCGGATTTAATCTGATAGTCTAATGTACTAAATTATTTGAATAGTGCTGTAGCAGGCCTGGGAGCAGGGGGCTGGCAAATCGGAAGCTTGCACAACTCACTCAGATCAGTATCACAAGAAGCACAGAAGTGATGTAAAGAAACAATGATGGAAAAAAAAAGAGCTGTAGCTTATAAATCAAAGAATTGTTACTGGAACAATGTACTGGTGTGCTGTTGCACTGGCTATCTCCAGCTACACATTACCATAGGATAACATCTCATTCAGACTCATGGCTTGCAGATACGAATCTTTAACATTTTTAATATAGATATATGTATATCTACCAATGAAGAGAAATTCAAAGATCTTATTTATGTGAGGCAAAGTCTGTTTTCTTTCTCAGGGAGGGACATAACACTGAAGCAGAAGAGAAGCAGATGTCCAATGCTAGCAACACCTGAGTATTTCAAATTGAAGACTGAACAAGTATTGTTCCTTGGATAGACTCTGAGTACTGTCCTGGAGAGAATTGCCTACCCTGTAGGATACTTCCATTGAACAACACGGGTTCCTGTATAAAAAGCACTCTCTTCCCTCAGAACAGGTGGAATTCTAAGGCTCCAGAACTGTAGTTTCAGTCCCATTATACCTCGAGATGGTTCTCTCTCCTGAGCAACCTGACAGTGGGGCTAAAAGTGAGTGTAACCATGAAAGAAGGATATAGCGCATTGGTACCAGCTGTCTCCTCTATGGTTTCCTTCTTTTCCAGTCCTCATGCTGTGAGGTCCTTAGCCACAAGAGTTTGTAAAGAGGTGAAAAGTAATTTGGCCTATGCAATATCCTGTCACAGTCAGGTTTATGTTGTAATCAACAGCAGATGTAGAGCAGGGAAAGGTACAAACAGAGGAGACAATGCGGATTTTGGGCCCAATCCTGCTCTGTGGACGTCAATGAGAGTTTTGCTAGTAACGTCAATGGGACCGTGATCGAGACCATTCCTAGGGGCCCCACATCTTCTGCCTGTTTTATAAATATTTGCTAATAAAGTATTAATAGGGAGCATAAAATTTGCACCCAGGCTTATTTTGAATGTTTAGTAAGAATCCATCTTATCGATACATAAAAGGGCCTATTATCTCACTGTGCAGGAGATTTACATGCGTAACTCCCATTAACTCTTATGGGACTTAGGCGCGTAAATCTCTCATGCATCTAGAGAAGAAAAGACCACATAAGGTCTTGTGATCTCTACTGCTAGTAGCTTTAAGCCCCTTTCACTTATAAAGCTATACAAAAATTAACCATTAAAGCTTATTCTGTACAAGCTGTCCCCCTAAATATATCACCCAGCTTGCTGTTTGAAGTACTTGATGTAAATGCATTCTGAGAAAAGGTACCACAGTAAGCAAGCCCATTCATTTCAGTTAGTAAAACTGTCATAGTTGAAAAGAAGCAGACTAAGGGCAGGTAGAAAAATTGTACAGGTTTTGCCCAGCAGATTCAATTTCAGATTTAGGCTCTAGACAGACTGAACTGTTTGGTGAAGAAATAGTTTCATTTTGTTGAGCATTCCTGTCTCCTCCTCCCCTTCCCCTACTTACAGTCCATGTATTAGAAAGGAATAGTACAAAATAGCCCTGAAATGCTGGGATGATAGAATCTTTACCCAATCAAACTAAGATGCTCTGCCTAAAAAAATAATAATAAAGAAACCAAATACCTTTTATTTCATAAACTTGTTGAGCTAAAATGTTCATTAGGAATCCTGCAAAACAACAGCTGTGTTCCTGCTGGGATCTGATGTCTCACCACAAACCTTTCCATAAGCACTTTGTTTTTGATATGAAACAAAGAGGAAAATACCTGATCCCAAGCTTCTGTTAGTTGCAGGTCCCTATATCTTCACACCCTGACCGACTGAACATTCCTTCCAGCAAAGCACCACTTCCCATGGATACCTCCTCAGCGCAAGCTAGCTAACTAATCTCTTAGCAAACACTTGCAGCAAACCTGAACAGAGTTTAAAAAGAAGAAAAACTTTTTTAGAGATAAAGCCTGAGGCATCTCCAACAACCAGAATCTAAATTTAGGACCAGCTACTCAAGTTTTCTGCTGAGATGTAAAGTTGTGCCCATCCAATGAACATATTTTTAAAAATCTAAAACCTGTTTTCTTTCCACTAACCTGCCAATACTCATGTCACTGTGCTTACAGGTTTTTGCAAAGTGATCATTTTATCACAGCAGCACCATTGGGATGATATGTCATTTGAAAAGTCCAACCAGCTGGCCCTGTCTGCACAGAGGGTAACCTTTCTTTAGGAGCTTATAAGAAAATCCACTGTTGAAATAAATAACAACTCTCAAGCAATGATCAAAGAAAAAATAAATCTTTTACCCTAATAAGACTTTTTAAAACTGAAATCCCATTTTTAACTGGATAACAGTTAAGAGGCTAGTGGCCACCTATCCATCTGGGAGCTATGTTTTAAATGTTTGCTGCATAGAAATTGAACAGACAAATGGATCTGTGGTTCTCTGGGAGTGAAAGCTTTTAAAATAAAGTTCCTATGTAGTATATGAAAACATATTGTTTGGAATTTAAGTTCTAATATCTAGGAATAAACAGAGCATTAAATCAAGCAATACTGTGACAAGGCCAATATGCACATGGATGATGCCAGCGAGGCATCTCCAGCCCTTTGTTCACAGCTTAACAAAACTGTGCCGTCACACCACTTTAGCTCAACAGTGCCTGTCGAATGGGCATCAGCAGATCAGCCAATGCCTGTCACACACACAGCTGAAAAACTGTTTGAAAGCAAGGCTTACTTTAGGACAAGTCTGGTAGGAGAAGTCAGAAGGATTTTTAATCATCCAGTAAAGACCAATAAATAAATAATTTTAAATGGAGGCAAAAAATATAATATTTTTCTTCCTTTAATGCACCTGGAGGTGTGGGGTTCTAATTAGGATGTAGAGCTATTTTTACTAAGTAAAATTCTGTCCTGGTGTTTTTCACCCCAGATTTTTTAAAATAATCTATTTAAAAAAAAACATTTTGTGTCATCCTGATCTGAGGCCCTCATGTGACAGAGCGTAAGTGAAATAACATATTCAAGGAAATGTTGGGGGGGGGGGGGAAGGGAGGTTTCTAATTATCTTTGCAGATAAACATATTGCACTCCTCTCTTTTTAGCTGATCAGAATATGTTTTCACTGATATTAGCAACCTTTTCAGTCATTTTTCTTCACATTTGTGGTGCATAAGCATGACACTACTCCAGAAAAGAATTGCAGCAAAGTAAGCTTGTTAATTCTAATGCTGACAACTTTTCATGATTACTCCCCTTTTATTTTCCATTTTTTTAAATGCTTCTCTTCAAAATCCATGGGAGGTTCCCATTCCCTAGAACTTTAGCATGATCTGATTAGGTCTCACCACTCCTCTTTAGGCATCCAATCAGATTAAACTACACTTTGTACACAGTGTAGCTGAGCGAGTCTTTCCTGGTTCTAGGAACTTGATAAAGGCACCTGGTCCTCCAGCCTTGAAAAACTTCACTGTATCCAGTACTATTAAGACCTAAAACATTTAGATTTGATGTTTTCCCCCCACTAAAGTTGAAAAGCTTAGCCTCTTTCTCTCTGTGTGTGTCTTTCACTCTGCTGCTGTCAGTTTGCTGCCTGCACTTTAGCTGTCTCTTTCCCAGTCCCTACCCTGTCAGTTTCTGGCCTGCCAATTTCAACTTGAAGCTTGACTGGGCTGATTTGATGCAAATACCTCCAGGGAAAACCCTGAAACTGATGAACAGTTATGTCAAGTCGATTTTGCACCATCGGGAAAAGGTAACCTCTGCGAGAAAAAAAACAACAAGGTTAAAGAGACAAGGGCTTTTCACGTGTAATACCACTGCTGCACATCTCGTTCACTGTTTACCATCCCTCAGAAATTGTAACTGTCAGAATTAGTCCTAATTGCAGATGCGAAAGCTGCCATTATAATAAAAACGGAGGCAGTGCAGGCATTAAATGTAGCAGCCTAATTTGTGAGACTACTGAAAAGGTAGAGTAAATGAATATTTCATTACTTTAATTACCAGGGACTACTCTTTTCTTGCTGTCTTATGATAAGTGTTGCTGTAACTAGCAACAGCAAACATCCACTAAAACATAAAGTGCAATAATAGTACGGCTGTCAGGATCACTGCTTTAAAATACGGGGGTGGGGAATATAACAGTTTATCTATTTCTTAGCGATTCACGGGAGTAAGGGATGGAAACTCATTTAATGTCCAAAAACCAAGAGGCGAGTAAACAGGTTTTAGTAATAACAATAACAACAATGGCCCAGAAGGGGGGGGGAATAAGTCGAGGGCACATTTGAAATTCCAGCCTCTAAAAGAAGGCTGGCGAGTGTTGGAAGCAGAAGGCTCTTTGCAACCTTTCTTTTTAAAGGCAAAGTTTAGTGTTGTGTGGCGGCATTAACACGGGCCCACAAAGCAGAGGGTGTATTTTGGAGGCTAGGGCCATGCTGGGTGTGAAATGATTACGCAACGGATGGTGGTGATGGCTGGGGTGGGGGAGTTACAAACCGGCAAAAGTTCTTCAGTGGAGTCTGGGAGGCTTCAAGGTAGAAGGAGCAGGCTTGAGAATGGCTTCGCAGGCGGCTTCAGAGCCCTGGCTCCTAAGAACTGGGGAGTATCAATAATTACTCAGACTTGACACTTTTGAAATCCCTGGGTGCCCCTGCATAAACGTCAATCTCAGGTAGAGGAGGGCGCAGGAGTGGGGGGAGGGGGAGGGCTGAGGAGATTGCTGAGACTGGTTGAAGCCAGCCTGTCTCTGCATTTATCACTCTGTCCCAGAGGAGGTGTTTGTTCGACACCGCAGTTTGACAGCACAAAAACACTGTGGCCAGAAGCCCTATCAAAGAACCCACTGACATGTATCATTTGTGGTCTGGGTTTCACAAGGCCTGGCTACCTCACACTTTAAATGCACACGTGTAAAACTCCACACGTTTCTAAGTGTTCCAGGAGCATCTGAAACTTTCCTTTCATATTAGTACTGTAAATATGGCTCTGAGATACCCCCCCTCCCCCCATCTGCCAGGAACGTGCTTTGAAGGCCGCACACTTTGCAATTAATTTGCTTTGAAACTCCGCACCTAACTGAAGCGGAGAGGAGAATAAGAAAAGGGCTGAAATATCCGCAGCTGATCCCACCCTTCTTCCTCAGTCACACAGCTCAGTCTCGGATTGATCAAGGCCAGTTAAGCATGGGCCATTAACACTGGCATGTAAGCTATTGGGGCGCATGCAAACCTCCCGTGCGATGCACCCCACCAAGCAGAGGCTGGGTTAAAAGCTTACCTCCTCTGAGCCTGGGGAGAATAAGGTGCGTGTCAAGGCAGGGGGTGTTAGAACAGAAAGGTAATGTCTGTGGCCCAGGGTGGTGGTTTATTTTATGATCGCAGTTCCCAAGGCCCCAGCTGTCCTGTGTTTAGGCTCCAAGGTCTAAATACGTTCTTTACAGCACCAATCCGGCTGCAACCGACTCCAACACAGTTCGGCTAGAAATGGAAGTTTAGAAACCAGTTTTTGGCCTAGGTACCTCCCTGCATCACCTCGCATTCGGGAAAGTAATGCTGCAAGGGGCTCCGACCCCCGTGGAGACTAACAGGCCCGATCCTGCTTCCACTCTAGTCAGTGGCAAACCTTTCATCGACTGACTGCAATGGCTAAAATGCTAAACCACGTCAATACAGTTATACTTAAGCAAATGATTAGAGCCCCAGCTCTGTATCGCATTAACAAATGACTCTTGGCAGAGTCATTTGAAATGACTAGCGTATTGGCTGGACCATTTGAAGTGGATGAAATGTATCCACTAGTTGGGGCGGGTGGGCCCCGAACAAACCTTAGATGCTATGATATCTTAATCTGTTGATCTGTTATTGATTCTTTCTCTTGCCTGTGACCTTGCTAGCGGGGCTGTCCCACCCAGCAATCAAATGTGGAGAGAACAGCGTGCTCCTATCACCATGAGAGGCTGAAGTAGTACAGAACTGCTGGCTGCGACTAAAAAGAGAGAGACGGTGTACAAAATACCGCCTGTCACCACTGCTAGAAAATACAGCACAAGCCTCCCACGGAAGACATACGCCAGGTGGGAGCACACAAAGAGCACCTGGACTCACTAGCTCTGGTGGCAGAAGAGCCCACGCGAAGTGTCTTTTCCCCTTGCCTGGCGCGATGACATTATGTACCCCTCTGATGCAGCAGTCAAGGTGTAAAGGAGTCTTCTAAACTTCCCAATTATGGTTTGATTGCTCGCTGGCAACCATACGCACACCTCAGCTCGGCTTCGTTAGCAAACTTCGAAGTTGTAAAGGTTCCAGCTAGGCGAACACGCACGTGTATAGCAGCTGGGGGGGGGGGGGGGCGCAGTGTGTGTGTGTGTGTGTGAGAGAGAGAGAGAGAGAGAGAGAGAGAGAGAGAGAGAGAGAGATCTGGTACAACGTAGTTTCGGGGTCCTCGTGAAACCCACATTCCTAGAGACCACACAAAGCTAAGTGTAGAAAAGATAGACGTGTGTGGGGGAGAGTCCACAGTGCTCAACTGCACAGCTCTCCAGGATTTATAGACGTGTCTCTGTCAATAATTTATTGAAATACCTTTGTTTTCTCATCGTAGGGAAAAGCTGTTCTGGCCCAAAGCCATCCTCTGAACACATCACTACTTCAATGTGTGGGGACGCTGGGCTCGGCTCGGCTCTCGGCAGCTCGACACGGAACCCAAACACCTTGTGAACTTTGGGCAAATTCGGAAGAAGCTTCGGAACTGGCTCTGACCTTTGAAACAAGGGGCCTCATCTCTAACTCACTCACAGCCAGGTGACAAGCATTTCTGCCTCGGGTTGTCTTACAAAGCTACGGCACTCCAGGCTCCCCCCCCCCCCCCAGCAAAGCAAGTTCAGAACACTAATAACCAAATCTGTAAACAATCCTACATCGCCGTGATAATTACATTCCTGCAGTCCGCACGGACAGATGTAAAGATAGGACGCTGACTTGCGTTTCTACTTGGAACATTTGCTTAAACTGAGCTTCTCGACCTATTCCTCTTGTCGCTCCTTAAACCCATTCCTCTTCTCTTCCTCCTCCTACACTTTAGCTTTCAGAAGCAACATCAGCTCTCAGTTTACACCACTGGATTCGCTGGGAACATACGTGTTTGTGATTAGTGGCTATGTCTCGCTCGTATCTTTACTACGTACCCGAGGAGGCACTGCTCGTTTGTCTTCTTTGTATGTGTGTCTATCCCAACTTTCCTGTGAAAGACCCGAAAAATATGCAAAGCTTGCACTGCTGCTGAGAAAGAGGACAAAGTTTAACTTCTCTGTTGGCAACCACGAAATAACTCCTCGCAGTTTTCTAGCGAAAGATCTGATTTGCTGAATTTTGTCCTTTGATTTCTGTTTGTATGTTATTGCTACTGCTAAGGTCGTTGCCAACCTCAATTAGATCACAAATGAGATCAGTTTAATTCATCTCCCAAACTGTGACCTGACCATGGTCTGAAAGTATTCAAAAACGCATTTTAAGCCTGCCTTTGATTTCTAAAGGAATACTGCATGCTTGGTCATTCATACAAATAACATAAAACGTAATTATGGGATGATTTGGCAGATGACATCGCTGCCAAGCTGCACGCCATGCCAGATACTGTAATGCTGCTGCCCTGGGATGTGAGTGCACAGTGCCCTTCTATAAGGCTGGAGTTAGTGATGTGTGCGTGTTAGACTGAGGTGTTTTAATGGGATTTGGGAGGAAGGCTGCAGTAGCAATGAGCGCACATGCACATCAAAACCCACAGCTAAAAATTGCTGTATCACCTAGACAGGATGTGGATCTGCACTACCAAATCACCAGCAGGCTATGACAAAGGGAGCTTGCAGCTTGACACACGGGTAACAACATAGCAAACACCTTTAATTCTGTCATGTCTCATACCCTTTGCTTTCTCACACATTTGTGGCTGCTCTAACATTGACACCTACACTTTTTGAAAACTAAATAAGGCAATCTTACTTGAACTAAAAAAGCAACACCTGAAAAGTTATTCTTATGCCCAGCAAAAAATAACCCATTATTAACGCCTTCCTGGCATAAGTGGGGTACCGCGGTAGGGCAATGAAATGGGGCAGCCTTACAAGGTGAAAGTGTAGTTTCAAATGATTATATGCTTTGAAAACCTTGCAGGTTTCCTCAAAGATGGGAACAGAGATAATATGGCTATCAGACATCATCCCTTACAGGTTTGCAAGTCTACAGTGTCTTTTTTTTAGAAAAGACTATTTTACTTTTCAAGACAGATTCCTAAATTAATCTAAATCACCTTAAAGATTTATTATGAGTGCCTGAAAGTTTTCCAACTGTTTTTTTTTTAAGTTTAACAAACTTTTTTTTTTTTTAATCCTCAGTATGCGCTAAGGATTTTGTTTTCGGGTTCATTTGGTATAACTCTGTCGCCATTCATAAACCTGATTGGAGCCACAGCTCAGCCCAAATGATTCAGTTATAAATGAGACAACTATGTTGTTGGTTGACTAGCTTCAATGGTCTCAAAAATGTCAGGCTTTCATTCCTTTCTCTCTGTTATGCAAACAGCTATATGAACAATCATAACTTGGAACTTCCAAAGAAAGTCCCCCTGGGAACACGAGTCTTATCTGATGAGTGCAAGTGTATAGCACACAAAGAGTTAAACAGTTTTCCAGCGTTACTGGGTAGGTTAATATCACAGCTGCCTGGTAAAGCATTATCCCAGCACCTCACTTAACAAAAGCCTCCTTTTGCAAACAGACTCCTACTTTCCCCCAAGTATCCAAAGGTGTTTACTGAAGTAAATCTGCCTAAATCCTCCATTGCTTGGGTCATGGGGGTAGGCAGGGGGGGTGGAAGGTGTAGAGATAATCTCTTTTTGTAAATTCTGTAAATCTTCTGGGAAAAAATCCGGAATCTGTGTCACATGCTTCTGTTCAACTGGTAACATCTCGGTTAGTGTGCTCCTTAGGAGTGAAATCTGCCATAGTAGCAAAAGGAAAATAAAACATCCCTCCCCGCTTCTTATTGTTCAAACTGCTCTTCACTCTCAAAGTTGCTTTAGCACATTTAATCTATTTGCTGATTGGGGGAAAAAACCTGTTAGTATCTTAAAAAGCGGTTTCTGAAAAATGACAGTTTGTTAGGCAGGAGATAGTATAGTTGAAAACTTGTCGCTTAAGATTTCTGCACTACCCTGGTTATTCTAACACAAACAACTGCATATTACTTTTTACGTGTTGCAAATGGAGGCAAACAACACAGGAAATTTTGACAGGTCTGCCTGAAAGGGCTTAAATACTTCTCAGTAAGCAGGATCCAGTTATAAATAAACCTTCTCTTGGTGAGAAAAAGTGAATATAACCAAAACCTCAACAAAATTTTCATACTGTCTTATTGTCTCTAACTAGGAAACGCAGAGTGGCTTCTGGAAAACAAACAGACAAGAAATCTGGGGGAAAAATATGGAGGTGGCTGTGGATACAAGAAACGAGAAAACTTGGCTAACGAAACTTACACAAATGTAACATTTCCCCCTTTACAGTTCTGTGATGTTGTTGGGGTGGGGAGGTTGTTTGTTTGTTTTGGGGTTGTTATTCTTTTCCTCTAGCCAGCAAATGTGACATATTGCCAGCCTCAAAACTGGGAAAGCTTTTTCCTTCTCAAAGAGTTGCCCCTTTTCTCCTGTCGTGTCACTGGAGGGAAAGAAACACGCCAGCCCAACTCATCCTACCACTAAAAAATATTTGTTGTCCAAAGGACAGTTCTTTCGCTGCTATCTTTTCATCTGCGTGGACTACATTTCCCTCACCTCCACTCCCCAAGGTCATGGCGAGTAAACAATAATAGTAATTAAAACAAAATAATAGGCAGCAGTCAAGAGCCGAGAGTACACACACCTGACCCTAACTATAACAGACTTCTCCGAGTAGAATTTGATCCCTCTCTGACACTTTTTACCTCAAGTGTTAGTGCGAGTGGCCATGAATAGCACAGGCATGCCATCTTGTAACACTATCTGCCTGTCAGAAGAGCCAAGGCTGGGTAGAGCAGGATCTATATAAGGCTTGTAACTAGGGGAAGCCCAACAAACAGCTACAAACACCTAAGTTATTTTACTCAGCCTCCACCCTTCTGCTTTTTCCCCCCTCTTCTCACTCTCTTTTTTTTTTCTTTTCATCTTGGCTTTCTGTTGCAGAATGCAAATGTAGCCTGCCGGCGGTGAATGGGCTGAATTGTGATTAAGAAGAAGAAGAGCTCCTTTCTTTGTTCTCCCCTCAGGGGATGTTTACTGGGAGAGACACAGCGGATCAGATATGAAAGGCATTCAGGTCAGCATTGATGTGAGCGAAAGTGAAATCATACCTAAGGCATTCAAAAGACCGCCGTGTCAGGGGTTCAGCTAACGGTGCATCTACTGTGTGTGTCTTCCCTGTTAGGGAGAAAAAAATCTTTCTACAAGCAATCCCCTCTCCCCCCCAAAGAGAGAAAGAGAGAGAGAGAGAGAGAGAGAGAGAGAGAGAGAGAATGTTTAATTGCAACAAAATTATAAAAAGTTTTGTCCCCCCTGGCGATTAGATGCCACAGGAGTTAGGCTTATCTTCCCTTATGGACCATGGCCTAAATAGGTTAACTGTAGCAATTGGGATCAAAATTTTTAGGGGGGAAAGGGACCATGTCTGAAATAGGAAACCTTTATTTCCTAGGTGCATCCATATGTACTATATGTGGCTATATTACACATATAATTTATCTGATTCAATAAGATATGAGGTTTATTTATTCATACATGAAATTGTAGACATATGCAATCACTTCTCGCCTCCTTCAGAAGCAACTTAAATGGTAAAGACAGTGTGGCATATAAAAACAGAACAGCACACCTTAAAAAGTAATCTTTTATTGACTTTGGAACTCCTAGGAACACTCTGCTCAGAGCTTACAGCATGAGAAGACTGTAACCAAAGACATAGGAAGTTGGTACACAGCTATTTAAGTTAAAAATGCTTCAAGGAAAGTCTAATCATCATAATTTTTTCATTAAAAATGCTTGATGAAGAAATATTTGGATCTTACTTTTTTAAGTTTATACTTCCCACAGCCTAAATATTCTTTCAATAGATTTTCCAAGTGGTTAGCTGACACTGTTGGCATAAACAGAGATATGTAAATATATGGGGGGGGGTCACAAATTTCAGTAAAGCATACAAAGAGTTAAGAGGTGGCTGCTTTTACAGAGGCTGAAAGCAAAATGAAAATCACAAATCATGTAAAAAAGACTAAAAAATAAGCAACAGAACTAGGTTTAGTCATGTTTCAATAACCATCCTCTCTGTTTTGAATTTTTTACACCTTTAGAATCTTAGTTAAAATATATAATTTGCCTAATGTTAACATCTGCTTTAATAGTGACATTTAATTCTGAAATATTTTCAGCTAGTGTTTCTGCATCCCAGATTTCTCTCCTTTTTCTCTATACTCTAAAAAGACAACTAAAGAGCAATCAAAAAGGTGTCTGACTTGGCTATTCAGACAATTGCACCCTTGTGGGAATGCTGGAATGAATGGTACAGTGGACACCCCAGCACTATTGACGTTATAAACATGTAAATGAAACACATTAGGGCAGACAATCAATTGTCTGTGAGCACTGCAAACCTGCACTCCCCTTCTATGTGACAGGCACAAAATAGTGTCTACCTTGGGAAGCCATGGTCTTGGTAAAAAAGGACAAAGAGTTCTCTTTCTCAGAGGAGAAAATGCACCTTAAAAGCATTGGGATCATGCAGATGCCAAAAACTGTCGTGAGGCGAAGAATTTCCTATTTCTTGGAATGAAAGTAGTGCTGCTGTAAAAGAATCAACACCCTTCTTTCCACTTTAAGGGTAGACACAGTTTTCTTAGGGAATATTCTCAGTATGGTTTTATAGCTTGTTTCTCAATCTTCAGTATATTTTATTTACCTTGGACAGTTTACCGCATATATTTATTTAACAATTAACTTTCAATGCTGTTTCTTTTTTAAAAAAATATTGATGTTATGGTCATTAATTCTTTAATTTATTTCATTTTATTTGACACAATTTTTTAAAAAGTTTATCGTAGATCACGTGCAATAGCTAAAGAGGCTAGTGGCAAAACCAGTAACAGTAAGTGGAGAATTACTGGAAATGACATATGCTATTCAACAGTGGCATTCAACAATATTCAGACTCGCTTTTTCCCCAAATTCAAAATAAAATCAATAGCTCAGATAACAGCCTCCTCTGTTCCATATCAAAACTTAATCTGTATAGCGAGATATACTCCGATATTCATTACATCTTGGTCACTTGCATTTAGTAAATAATATTTTTTAAATAAACCTATATCCAGGTACCTTTTGAAGTAGTAAAATATTCTCCCAATGAGCTCATCAACTTTAAAAGTAATCTACTTGCAACGGATTTTCACACTTGTAAAGATAACTAGGAAAAGGAACGTTCCCAGTTGACCGCTATAACTTGTACCACCTGAAATTTACTAGGGAGCACCCTTGTATCTGAGACTCTAGTTATTTCCAAACTTCACCCATCAGGGAAAACAAACACCACTTCTCATTACCCAGAGATTCTAGCTAGATTTTTTTCTTTTTAAAGGGTGAAGTTAATTCGAATTTTCCCTCTTCCCCATCATCTCTAGAAAGAGGTGGGTTTCAGAGTAGCAGCCGTGTTAGTCTGTATTCACAAAAAGAAAAGGAGGACTTGTGGCACCTTAGAGACTAACCAATTTATTTGAGCATAAGCTTTCCTGAGCTTCAGCTCACTTCATCGGATGCATTTAGGTGGGTGGATGTCTTTTTGGTTAACGTTCTTAAAGGGAATAATTGTGTCTGCCTGTTTGGTCTGTATTCCCTTTCGGATCAGATGCCTTCAAAGCACTGAACGTTCTCCCTCTTCTTTACAACTGGAAGCGAGATGGCAAAGAAATCAGAGAGAGATGTATACTGAAACTTTGGAGAAAATTAGACACAACTTTTCTTTTCTCCTCTTCCTCCCCCCAAAGATTTTTGCTTTTAAAGGGGACAACTCAAGTCCCAATTCATGCCATGCCAGAGAGATTTGTTTTAAGGAAAGTGTCTTTGTACCTAGTCATCTCTCCCTGAGAAGGCGAAAGAGGGAGTGATGAAAAATCAGTCCCCTTCCTCTTATTTCTAAGGCTCTGCCTGCAGCAGGAAAAGAGAATGAGACAGCATCTCCAGTGAGACCGCTCCAGCTACAAACAGGGGCAACACCAACAGCAAACGCCAAACTTTGTAAGTTTCAAACGTCGCTGCTGCGACAATTCCAGCAGCTTGGCTATCAGTCTGAGAGCGATCACTCTCACCGTGGGGAGGAAGTGCAGAGTGGGGAGAAAAAGAAGGGGGCTTTGGGTTTTCTCTCCTTCAGTGAAAGTGTTACAAAGTGAGTCAGGCGACTGGAAATCATCTGACTGAACTTTCCTGAAACCGACACACATTCCTGGGCTGCGAGCTCCTCTGATTTCCCCACCTTCCATCCCCTTACTCCTATTCCCCTCTCTTTAGACTTTTCTCTCGAACATTTTTTTCCTGGGGATGGTTCCCCCCATGACCATTTATTTTAATATGACCTCTCCCACCCCCTACACACACACACATACACACACACACACGTTTCCCTGACACTGCCCTACTGCATCACTCTCTTCTCCAGCTCTGATCAATCCCGTTCTCTTGTAAAATCCTGAGCTTTTTTTCTTTCTACCCTATTTAGCTTTGTAGGAATTTTATCCAGCATCGTTTTCTAATCCTGAGTCCTGACCATCCTTACACCCACCCCCACACAGAGCATATAACACATTTAGGTACTACTTGGCTTCTTCTATTTTGATCCCCTCTATCATTTCTATTTGGTTACATTTATATCACTCTAGTTTCCTTGATGCCCATCTATTTTTGCAGCTTTTAAAACATGTAATGCTATTGCCTTTCCAAGGAATTTCTATATGATTTCGATAAGCATCATCATAGTTAGTGTTATCAGCAAAGACACAAGCTCAGAAGTGACATCTTTTCCATGAATCCAGAAGAGAAGAAAAATCCACTCAGTTCAGATAAATCCTGGGCAATCCCCAAAGGAAAAGGCATTGGCTACGTGCTTGTCGAGAGAGAAAATGGGAAAAAGAAAAGAAAAGAAAAGAAAAGAAAAGAAAAGAAAAGAAAAGAAGTCTACCTTCTTCTCAAAACCAGAACATTTCTGACTCAGAAATGAATGAAAGAAGCAGATTATGGAACACAAAGAAAAAAAAAACATGGGGAAAACAAAAAGGAATAAAATAAAATAAAATAAAAATGCACTGGTTGGAGCAAGACAGGGAAGGGAGAAGTTAGACCTTCGTGCAACCAATGCACACACTTTAAATGAAGTTTGCAGGATCGGTTACCTTAACAATCGCAATTAAACTTTCTCCTCCCAACTCTCCTGGCTTTCTTAAGTCATTGCACCCCACGAAAAAACAATTTCAATGGAGCAACGGAATATATGCCATTCCGGTCCATATGTGTTACTGAAGACTTGTGTGCAATAACTGGGTGTACACATTACATTCATTAGCTCTCCCACATACATAATCATATAGCTTTTAGGAAATCGTTTGTACATTTTTGCTGATCAAATTGTTTTGCGAAAACATGAAACACATCGGTACACACACTCATCACAGAACATGTGATGGGGTTTAATACGTTAAACTAATAATCTTGTATGACGAGAACCAAGAAGGATAAAATAAGAAGGCTAAAACAACAAACAGAATATTCTTTAGTGCAAAAGAGCACTTCTGGATGCCTTGCTTTAAATCTCATTCTCTTTCCTCTCAAAAATGACTGTTTAACATAAGAAAAAAGGCTACTTGACACAAAGCTTTTGTCATCCAGTTGATCAGCAACGTGCTTTAGATACTTGTAAGGGGAAAAAAACCCCACAACAGACATTGATTTTAGAAAATCAATAACCAACATTTAATAAAAAGAACAGAAGAAACACAAGAGAGGAGAGGGAAACATTACGTGTAATTTTAATGTCTACTAAATTACCCAGAGATGAGGGGAAGGGGAGGTCTCCTATGTGAGGACCACCTTAAATAATGACAGACACAGGAGTAAAGGCGGGGTGTGTGTAGGGGGGGAGAGGGGGAGAGAGACTTAAAAAAAAAGATAACAAGGAACGGATCATTGGGAAGCTGCTCGGAATATATTATTTTAGTTGGGTTTTTTTGTAATACTAAGCCAAGCAAATAGATCAAAGACAACACAAAGGGTAACATAAAGAACAGTTTCTGACTAAAATTCCTCTATCACTCCCCCATATGGCTCGACACCTCCACCACAACAAGAAAAAGACACACACACACACACACACACTCGCGCAACCTAGAGAGAGGGAAGGGGGTGGGGGGGGGGCGAGAGAAAGGATCATTTGTTTCTAATCAACATTCTCTTGTCTTTGTGTTTTTCTCCTTCCACCCCCACTCCACCTCTCCACTTAAATGAAGTAGCTCAGCTATAAGCAAATGGGTTCAGGTTCACACAAATATCTTCATTCCTCCTGATCTCTAGAGGAAAGTTGTTGAAAGTGGGGCTGAGATGTCCATTCAGGGGCACCAGGGTGGCTGGGGGAGGGGGGCAGACTTCCAAACCAACGAAGAAAGGAAGAAACTAGGGAGGGACAGAGAGACCCACACCAGCGAAGAGCTGCCAAATATGAGATCAGACCAGAACACCCCGTCCCATTGAACCCAACCTCTCAGTCGCCCGCAGAGACCAGGGGAGAGGGTAATTATGGGCAATGGGGCAGCAAACTCATTCTGTTTTCTTAATGATTAAGGAGAAGGAAGTTTCATTTTCGAGTCTATCACAATTTTTAAAAAAGTAAATAACTCCCTGCCAATGTGGCTTAGGATTCTCACGGTGTCTTTTTCCCAGGGAATATGGTTTTTCCGTGGTTCTTCCCCCCCCCCCCCCATGGAACTATTGGAAATACCTCTCCGCCCCCTCTCGTCTCTCTCTTCCCCTGACACTAGAGTCCATGGCTTAGGTGGTTCTGCCAACATGAAAACTGGCCGGAAAGTGGCTTTGGTCTGTGTGAGACTTACATGTCTGGGAGGTAATTCTGAGACTGCAGGCAGCGGTCAGAGGGGAAAAAAAGCAGGAGAGAGAGAGAGAGAGAGAATCCAGCGGGTCCTGGGGGGGGGGGGGGTGAGAAGCCAGGCGCAAGAGACACAGAGCCCAGGACCGTTAGATAGAGCAGGGACCCAGGCAAGAAACTTTCAGCCTTTCTCAGCCACACAGTCTGCATGGGGCTCTCGCTCAGTCTCTGGCTTTTCTTTCCAAACCGCCCAGTGATTCTGCAGAACTCAAACTACAGAAGCCCCAGACCTGGGACTCTGCCCACTTGATCGGACTTCTCCAAAGGCGTCTAGGGGGTGGGTGGGGGGGCGGATAAGGAGCGCTCGGTTAGACTGGGACTGCGCCCGGGGGAAAGGGCTGGGATCCTCCGGCTTCTTTGACGCTCACTTTCCCTGGGACTCCTTTGAACTCTCTCTCCCCTCCAGAAATATACAACAGGCGGATCTCTCCTCCGCCACATAGAAAGCGATCGCCAGCAAACCCCGGGCTGCTGCGGTTGCTGCTGGGTGGTTTTTTTTCTCCCTCTGCCCCTCTATCTCTCTGGTGGAGTCGAAAGGAAAAGTTTGATTCAGGGTTTTCTTACCGTTTTTCCTTCTTGGATTGGCTTGTTTTCGCCTCTTACACCTGGGGCCATCCGCCATGATCTGCTGCTTCATTGATAAGAGTGGATCAGATGGCAGTTCGCATGGACTCGACTCCCTGATTCAGCAGCACGCAGACTCTATGTAACAACCAAACACAGCAACAATGTGGGCATTGGTATATCCCATTTAAATGCAGGGCGCCAAAGGGAACCCAAATATTCCCCCAAAAAGGAACCCATCCACACACACACAAAGACTTGCCGTGCTGGGGGAGGTCGGAGCAAAGATTAAATTGATCCCCTTCCTTCCCAGCCGGCCAGGTTTTTAATTTTTTTTTTTTGTATTGCACAGCAAAGGAGATCAGAGAGACAAGAATTACATCTTCAAAATGAGTCATAACTCATGACCGTATGAGGGAATGCACAGGCTCGTACAGTAGGCTGTTTGACTCAATGCTAGGCGGACCATTTCCTCCTAAAAGTACTTTAGACTGACATTGCAACTTGTTCTCCCATGATATGTTATCTTTATCTTTATTTGTATTTTTGTTAGCGCACTTCGGCAAGCTGAGAGCAACAGAGAAACATAGCTCTCTCTCTCTCCCCCCCCCTCCCCTGTGGGGTAAGGCGCAGGATTGAGACCTCACTTCTACCCCCCCCCCCGCCCAACAATGAGAAGTGTATTATAAACCTCTGTCATCTTTTTAGTCAGTTTGACAATATTCATTGTAGGGTTTCCCCCTGTCCATTAAACAAAGCTTCAGACTGTCTTCCGCCCCCCCGCCTGAGAAAAGAAACAGAAATCAAAACTACTGCTGTCAGTGTTTTCAGGCTTTCTAAATGATCATATCCTTTTCGACTTGTAAACTTTCGTACCTATATCTGTCTACACATGCAGGCTTTATTTGAGACTGAATCTGTCAAAACTGGAGTGGGGAAGCACTTGGTTTGCTTGATATAAGGCTCCTGAAACTGAGTCTATCTTGAAGAAGATGCTGTAGCTTTAAAGATGCTTTGACTTGAGGATTAGTTTAAACAGGGGGCTATAAAAGATGTAACAGATGCAAACTGTAAAACAAGGGCAATTAACCCTTGCTCTTCTGAACAAAATCCACCCTAGCCTCAGCATCTATTGTCTACTCCTACGCTATAAAGCTTTACACAAAACCGAGAAATTGATGACCTGTCTCCACACATTTTGTAACAAAGTGGATTTAGTTTTGATTTTTCCATTTTAACTTTAGTAAAGATTTACATCAGGATGGATCAGTTAAGTATGCTGCTCTTGTGTCTTATTGGCTCTGAACTCGCCTTTCTTAGGCTTCTGATGATAAAACAGGGTTGCTTTAAAAATCTATGTGCAGGTAAGTGTATGTGAATATGCAGATTGTCTGTACAAGGTCAGTATGTTTACTCACAGACTACAGCAAATGAATCCATGTTGAGAAAGTAAACTGGTAGTTTTATGGACATGGATGCATGTGTGTGGGAGAGGGAGAGATTGAGAGAATACGTACAAAAACTTTATATTTGCTAGTTATTTCTTGCTCTGCATTTTGTAATCTCTACATCATCATTACAGATCAAGCACAGGATATATGAAAGTAGGTAGGAGATAAACAAATTAATAAAAGCCCGGACCTGTGAGCTTTCTTCGACAATTGGAGTAATAATGCAAAACGACCAATGGCGAATTGTTTTAAATGTATTTCAATATCTGCTCTGCTCCTTAGCATTAACAAGAAAAGTTGCCAATAATTTTCAATCTTGGGTTCCTGAGGACGGTTTTCTTCCTAGCTGGATTGACTATTTTTTGTAAACGACTTTTAAGTTCCAGTCACTACTTTCACTTCTTTCTTTGGGATCCCAGAACCTGAGGTGTTACTTCATCCAGCCTCACAAAATAAAATAAAGAAATGAAACCGACTAGGCAGACAAAACAGCAAACTTTCTGTTTGGGGAAACACATCTTTGCTGGGACTTCTAAAGCAGGCTGGAGCTAAAATAGTGTCCAACCGTGCTCCCTGTGCATGCACCGTGCGTGCAAATCACTAACAGGTACATGCAAACTTTAAGATGATCCTATGTGAATCTTAAAATAAAAGAGCAGTGAGGTTGCTTGAAAGAATGAATTCTTTTCTGTGCACTAAAACTTTTACTGTCATATTTGCAAAAGACACCTTTACTACCTGTCTGGACAGGTACTGGGGGGGGGCGGGGGGGGTAACAGCAGAGAACGGTTCGCCATAAAAGAACCAACCCCTCCTGAAACTGGTGCCAAGTGACTTTACATTTCAGTTCAAAATGAGATTCCCCAACTATAAACAAGCTGAATAAGCCACCACACTCGAAATAAAAAAAGAAAAGAAACGGGGGGAAAATGAGACGGTGCGGGGGAAGGGGGGGAAAGACAAGAAAGAAAGAACTGTTTAAATTCAGAACCTACCTGCGAAGTGTTGTTTGTAGTTTTGGCCAGAAATGGTGAGAAGAAAAAGCATGAAGAAGCCGCGAAGTGGAGGAGAAAAGGTGAAGGGAGATGCAGCTCCTGCAGAATTTGTAAAAAGCCTTGCAAAGAGTTGTCGGAAGGACCGTTATTCCTGCTGGGCAGGTTAGGACTGATCTCTTTCTGCCACTCCAGGAAACACAAACCTGGGGACGGACTGACGTGTTACGCCTCTTCTAATGACATTTTTTTCTTTTTCTTTTCTGTAGGAGAGAGAGGAGAGACCCTGAAACACACGCCACCTATCTTTGTGGGGAGGGATAATTGAAGAGCACCAAACGTGAGCATCATGTGGAAACGTGATCGCCAAGTTTCTCTCTGGGAAAGGATCTGGGATAGATTATACCTTGAAGTCTCCGCAAACGCTTTAGTGGAAGAAATGAAATTCCACCTCCCTCCCGCTCTGTCTCCCTCCTCCCTCTCTCCGACCCTCGCTCCCTTTCCTCCCTCCTCCCCCCCCCGCCACCCCCCCCCCCCGCAACCATCAAGTCTTTGGCATCATTATCCTCTTCACTAAATCCTACTGGATACAAGGCGGAAAACGGTGAACACCATTCACAGAACTGGATAACTCAAAGGAGCTGAAAGTTAAAGGGAGCGATCCTGTGTCTTTCAATCAAGATCCCTACTTCTTTTTATAGAGATAGCTCTAATGGCCAGATTCTGCAGGCACGTTCACTTGGGTAGCTTTTTCAGCATGGTTTCTAGCAGGAAAGCCTCTTTCTCCTTCTCAGTCCCCCCTCCACCCCTTCTTTCAGATGAGCAAACCATAGTTCAAAATTATGGGTAGAAACCAAACACTGTATTTGAACTGGAAAAAAAAGGCACCTAGTTGACTTCTGATCATTTTGTTGTTGTTTGTTGTTGTTTCGACCCTCAACCACCTTATTTGAATCGTCTGTTATAGCTGTAGAAAAAAGTGAGATTTGACATTCTTTCTGTTTTGTTCTCAGATATGGATCATGGGGTGAAATGGCTCTTTTTCTGTCTCTCTTCCCTTGGGGGTGGGGAGGGAAGGAGCTAGCTAGCTAGAGTGACTGAGTGAGTGGTACTGAACTTGTGGGGATAACAAGTTTACCAGTTTTTAAAATAGGAAAATAATAACAATAAAATAAAATAATAAAATAAAATAATAATAATAATATTAAAAACAGACTCCACCTTTGCACTGAAGGGATTGGTTATGCAAATCTGGAAGGGGTTTCCTGGCAAATACAGCTTTCTACTGTATGGTTAATTAAATCATCACTCAAAAGCCTTCCAATGTGACGCTTCTGTCGTAATCCAATCAGGGTACGTAGGTCCTAAACAAGAAAGATATTTTCCACATCTGGAAGTCAGCAATTTAGCAAGTACTGCACATTATTAACCAATTCAGAGCCCACTTCCCAGGGGGATTTTTTTTTTTGAAGTTTAAGTGTTCTTAACCAATGCTCTGCTGTTTTGTTTATCAAAAAGCTGGTTTGCACTGCACATAATTGGAAACTAATATAGAAGTAACTAAAGACAGCCAAATTTGGTCAGCAAAGGCGTTTATCTGAAAAGGGGGAAAAAAATCTCTGAGACTTGATCAGTTCATGCCCAGCTGCTCACAGAACCCACATACGGTTCCTTCTTTGGAAGGGCTTTACATAATCTCAATGTAAAGATGAACTTCAAATCCTACATGTTTGGATGATCTTTCTGAAGGTAAACGTGGAGCTGCCCAAGGGGCTGTATTAGCGGGCTCCGTATGAATTTCCTTGCTTTGACAGAGTTAAATCTATTACTGCACTTCTCACCCCCCCGAAGTAAACTGAAACAAATGGTACACTGATCCGACACTATACTTTTACTTACATTAAGCTAAGATAAACTGCTTTTGAACTGTGCATTGAATGTGTGCCTAAAGCAAGAATTGTAATGCTAGCAATAGTCACTAGCAATTGCATTCAAAAATGCTCCTGATCAGAGCACACCTTTCTGATGATTAAACATTGCAAAGAAAGAAAAATCAAACGTGCATTTGCAAATCATCGCTTCCTCAGAGATCTGATGAATATTTTTATCTGCTAATAAAGCTACCCTCCGATTTAAAAATCAAATCTGAATGCACTGCACTGGCAATCGCCCGATCACACAATTTTTGGGGAAATAGGGAAGATTGAACAGTTGGTTACAGTGTAAGATTTGGACACATCTGGGGTCTGTAATTGTCAATGCACCTAATGAGTATAAACTGACTGCTATTAGAAACGTGAGATGTCTTTAGTGTAGGCAGATTTTAGAGCAACAACCACAAAATCTTTTTTTAACAGTTCCAAATAAAATCCTCAGCTCACTGAGTTTGTTTTTCTGCTACTTCTCTGTTGTCATTCACCGAGTAAAGATCTGACAACTTTCCATAAATGGACATTACTAGCCTACCCGACCAGGTACCGATTCAAACCACCAAGTCAAGTCTCTACCAGGTCGGGTATATAAGCGAAATTAAGAGCAAAGTCTTTAAAATGTTGGTAACACTAGTATAAACGACCTAATGAAATAGCTAATGAAACAGTTGTCTGTGTATATCTTATGCAAGGCTCTCATATAAATATTAAAGAGCAGGTTTCTTAAGAGCTGCCAGTTATATTTTTAAATTGAATTGTTTTAAATTAATATATGATGAACTGATAACAATGAGCTCTGTAATTATGCCTGCGAGAGCAAAAGCTCCATTGTCCTTTCCTGGGATGAACTGGGTTAGTTGTGCTAAAACTTTTGGCATAACTATTGATTGCATGTCAAAAATATTTAGCTGGAGGATGTATGATCTATCTATCTCTAGATATAACTATAGATAGATAGAAACAGAGATACACCGATACGGACGAGAGTGATAATATCTTAATGAAATATGTGGCATAGTGCAAATATCCTGAAATCAGATTCAAAGTATTATTAATTTGAATTAGATCCTCTCAGATCCACAAGACACTGACTATAAATCAAGGGCACTCTGCTAATTCCTTAAAGAGTCAAACTGAATTTAGATGCATATGTTAAAAAAAAAAAAAAAGTGAATGCCAATTACTGAGTCGTCCAATTTCCAGTCACTCATGTCCTATATGGAAACAAGTTCTTAAAATAAATTAATCCCATTACAAACGCCTTACATATTATTCCTAAAGTTCCAGATTATAAAATGAGAGGGTGGGTGGATGGATTAAAAGAAGCTCTACTTTAACCTGCAATAATGCTGCGATCGATGTTTTATCATATTATATCTATCCACACACACACACACACACACACACACGGTCGATGTTTTATCATATTATATCGATCTCCACACACACACACACACACACACACACACACTCACAGAGGCAAAACAGACCGTGTGGCTACATTCATGGGCTTTAGGGAACACTTTTGTATTGTCGAATAATCTCTGGTCATAATTTTGTAGACTCTCCTCCACCGCCCAATCTGACAGTTTCTGTAACTCTTAAAGCACCCCCAGCACATAAGGATCACAGAGATAAAATGCTCTGATCTTCTCAGGATTGGCATAACATTCAAGTCTTTATTAGACATTCTTTTACACTTATCATATAGGGGCTGCTATTTTTTTTTATTTTGGCCACAAGACATAAACATGTAACAATCAGTTAAATCCTTTTGAGAAGGAATTTAGCCTTAATCCAGGAGATGATTTCCTGCCCTGGACTGAACTAATATTGGGCGTGCAGCTTCTTTAAGATATGGAAATAATGACAGTGGCTATTGATATTGCCTTTATTGGGGGTGGTGCTGGCAATGCATCTCTCACATTCTTTCATAAATGTAGAAAGCAGATTGCAATTAATCAGCCCCCTCGACACAGCCTCAGATGAAGAATCTCTGTCTTTATTTTAAACTTTGCAATTATGATGTCTTCCCTACCAGTTAAACAACAAACCCAAATCCATTTTTGCACAGCACAGCTCAGATTTTTGCACAAGGCACCCGGTGGGGTGGATCAGACCCAGTTTTAAGGCCAGCTCACTGGGTGGAGTTCCCTCCTCCCCCAACTTTTCCTGTGTGAAAAGTGAAAGAGAGGAAACTTCGGGGCACATAAAACGATCCTGTCCTGTATTGATACAAACTGTGCCTGACTGATGCCACAAATGCAACCAGCGCTGGCGGGGCTGCTGCCTTCCCTTCAATGATTTTCCCTTTGTCAATTGCATCCATCACACATGAGGGGCCATGTGAGCTAAAGACCCCTCTCTACCCCCCTCCTCCCCTTCCATCCCTGCACCAGCTCCTTTTCGCCCAGCGCCTGCTTTAAAACCACGTGAGCTCGTCCCCCCGTTTCCGGTTTGTGGGGGGCTGGCTGCTAAAAAGGGGGCTATTGGCCGCTTGCGTGCTGGTGGCGCAAGCCTCAGCTGAGGTGTTGCTAGGGGCTCATTATCATGAGAAAGGGGCTGCGAGGGGAGATAGCCCACAGGAGCTGACAGTCTGCAGCAGTGTAAAGGGACACAGGGAAATGGGAGGGTTTGACAAACTCTTAAACAGGGTGTGTGTGTGTGTGGGGGAAGGGGACTAGGTCTCACCCCCAGTAATGTGGTTCGTTTTAATGTGGTTAAGTATCAAGTGGGTTAGCTAGGCCCTGGAGGACCTTGGCCTTACTCTGAAATCTGCCGTCAATAATGTCTCAATGTGAAAGTAGTGCGACAGGATGGCAGGGAAATCTCTCTCTTGTTCTGCAGCAACCAAAGGACAAGTAATGTGGAGAATAACTCGGTTGTGTTGCACGCCACCACCCAACCCAGAAAGGGTGGATTTGGGGGGAGAGAGCCCTGGAGCGGCTGGATTTCATTTGTGCTACTAGCAGTGATTTTCCTTTTCATCTCATGAAGTTAGTTTTCATCCCAAGTAGCAGAGGTGGGATCTCTGCATTTGCTGCACGTGGGTCCCTCTCACTTGGCTTGTTGTGCAAATTTTGTATTGCAGTTTGAAAAATAAGGGCGGGGGTTGGGGGGGGGGTGAGAAGGCTAATTTGCACACGAAAGTGCCTGAAGTTAAACGCCTAAATCCATAGATATGTATCCAAGTCTATAGCTAGGCTGGGGAAAATAGGCTGTGTTGAAAAATGTGTTTAGAGAACATGCCTTTAACTACCACAGTTAAACCGCTAGCACGGACAGGGTTTAGCACCGGTAAAACTTGTTAGCTGTCCCCAAGGCTTCCCTCTGCAATCTGTCAAGACCAGGGCCATCTCACACGTTTTTAAAGCTTGTCTATACGTATGTTTAAGCAGCCTGGATCTGTTTGTCTCGTCTAGGCAGAGCTTGGATATTCCCTTCAGCCACTGCAGTGCCACAGATTATGAATATTATGAGAAGTGTAGGCAACGTGCAGATTTAGTAGCTAAAGCTGTCCTGGTGGGAGAACATCAGCTTTGCTCCATTCCGCCTCCAGCCCCTCTTGAGGTTTCATATTGCGGAGCTCTGGAGGACAGAAGCAGAGATGGGAAGAAGCTGGGGAGCAGCTGCTGGAAGCTGTATGCTCCTCTTGGGTGCAGGTTTATTTTGAAGCACAAATTCCTACTGGTCAGGCCTCTTATCTGAGGGAGGGGGCCATTTTGTGCAGTCACCTGGCGGTTGGGGGGTGGAATGCAGTGGAATGCCTTCTCTGGGAAAGGGGAAGCCAGGGAGTTGTGCAGAGCCCCTGGGCCTCCATGTGGCTGTTCCTGCTTCATGCAGGTGTCCTGAGATTTGTGTAGATTCCAGGTTTAGGGAGGAAAGACCAGTTTCTATTTTGGTAGTAGGGGAGTAAAAGATGACCTTGCACCTACTGAGGGGATATTCGGGTAGAAAGCCATTGAATCAACATTCAAAAAGTTTCCAAGTCCCTATGCAGAAAAACCCAAGGCAAGGGAAAGGGTTGTTTGGCTTTATTTAATTTAGCTCTCTGTGGGCATTACTAAGGTATCCAGTCTCCTGTGAGTCCCTCCATGTAAAAGATAAATCTAACTGTCTCATGTATTTGTTAATTTATGTATAAATAAATTTATAAGACAGCCTAGCCTTGTTTGCTCATGTAATATATTTCTCTCTCAACTGCAGCTGAACAAATGGTGTTCAACATGGCCCATCTTGCAGGATACAGACTGCTCCTTGTGCTAAATAAACAAGAGACAGTGACTTTGGAATACCTTTTGATAATAGCTGGAGAATGCAATTTTTGGAAGGTTTGTGAGGCTGGTTACTTAGGGCTTGTTGTCTGGCATAGTGAGCTGTGCTTGTTCTTTCCACTCTTGTGGGATTGATGCTGAACTTTGGGCACATTTCCTGGCTGAGTTAGTGGTTATTAAAATTCACTGCTCACTTTTGTTTAGTTTCTTGTTTACTTTACTGAATTTTTAAAAACTTGTTAGAATGCAATTGAACACACAGATTCAAGAGTATTTCGGCCTGAAAAATAAAGATGCATTAGAAAGATGCCTATTATGCTTCAGAATTATTAATTGACATTTTTATGATGAATAATTAATCATTTGAATAATTTTTGTATCTCTGATCTGAACACATATTTGCATATCTAATGTCTGATTTTTAAATGTGGTTTCTTTAGTTGCATTCTCCCAGGACAAAGACACAAAGTAAGTAACATCCTAATGTAAAACTTTTTTTCTTTGCAGTTGTGGAAGTCCATTTTTTGAAATGGAAGTGTCTATCTCACTAAGAAGCTGTCAACAATTCGCATATGTCTTACATATACTTACAGAAAAACATATGATCATTTGATATGAACACGCTTAGGCCATACTTTCTTAAACGCAGGATAAGGTTCTCAATAATGTACACATTACTTAAAATTGCCTAGTGTTAATACATTATTGGTCTGAGGAAACTGTAAAGAAATCTGCCAGGCAGTACAGCGTTGATTGTTTTCTTTTAGCTTGTTTATATGATTCTTAGTAACAAGGGCCAAGGTTGTTTTAATTTCAGGAGTTTAAAATATCAAGAGTATTTGGTGTTATTTTTTCTACGGAGTACATATAATATCCTTAATTTCTTACTATATTTTTACAGGCATAAATCAGAATCTTCAAGAAACACCCCAACCTAGTGACATAAACAATGGTGTAAGCTGCATATCAGTCGTAAGTTGGTGAGAAAACAGGTGCAAGTGATGATGTTGTGTAATTTGCACTGATCAGTCATTCAGTTGGGAAGTAAAATGCATGCAGCTTTTCCTGGGAAGGAACAGAAAGGAGGAAAGTGGAGCAGGACAAACAATTTCCTGGAGGATGCAAAAGAGAGTAAGAGCACCAGGATGTTCCCATTCTCCCTTACACCATCACTTATTAATTATCACAATATCACTGCTGAATATGATCCAAGGATTTCCATGGGAATAGCTTCCATTTACACCGGGTCTGAATTTCTCATTGCTTAATGCGTTCAAGAAGGAAGAATACATTTTGAGACTTTTAATTTATGGGACATTTAACCGTACTGCTTAGATACAGGCATCTCAGAGAGATGAACATTTAAAGTATGGCCTGTTAGATTTCTTGTTGTAAATCTTAGAAACCAAGCTGATAGATGCCTTAGAAATACCTTAAATAGATAAAGTACTATTTATATTTTGTAGATTAAAGAATTTGCATTGAAATGAAAGTATTGGAATGTGATACATGATAGTGTTTATAGTTGCTTAGGGTCATCTATATAAAGGAGATGTTACATCTGGAGTGTGAAATTAAAAAACAACCCTTTTACTATATTTAATTTTTTCTTGTTGTGTAGTAAAATGTACAACCGTCTAAGTAATAATTTTTATAGTGAAAATATATTATGTAGACTATGGTAATCTTTGTAGTAATATCTGACAGACAGATACTGTATAAAGAAACTGAAATGTAGTTCTCAGAACAGGCTGAAGTTATATTGAATGGGATGTTTAGCAGTTGCATATGCTCAGAGATAATTTCTTTTTTTTTTTTTTTTGGCTGTGGGGGTATTGAATTTGTAAGAGCAGAGTGGTAAACTTGAGCAAGACTTATAGTATTAAGAGGCAAGATTTGAGTTCTGTGCTTAGGACTTCCATTTGCTTTGAATTCCGGAGTCACAGCTATTTGCAGTAAGATCATTCCTAAAGATTCAGACTTTCCTTTTTAGTATCTCAGAGCTAGAATGAGGTTTAAATAGTCACACTGGAGCTGAGGAAAGAGCTGATTTTAACAATGAAAAGCAAAACTCAAATCTAGAGAGAGCCAAATTTTCATGATCTCATTTTAGAAAGTAAGGACTTAGGCCCCTATTCTGGGAGTGGCTGATAAGTGACCTCCACTCCTACAGTGTGAACTCTTCAGGGGTGGGACAACATTCTACCCAGCCTGCTTACAATTCAGAGCCTACCCTCCTGGCCAAATGCTCTTTGTTTTGCCCTTCTCCATATGCTCAGCAAACGAACACTCCCCACTCTCTCCAAACACCACCACCACCACTGCTTTTTGCTGTCTGGAGAAGCAGGAGCAGAGGCATTAAGAAGGAACTGTGGTGGCAGGCAGGGAACACATGCAGGGCTGTGTGCCTCCTGTGTCAAGCTGGTCTGATACTCTGTGCCAGCATTCTTGGATTCTGCAGCACTTTGGTGGGGCAGCTTCATTTACACTAGAAAATGGAGGTTTTTGCTGAATTAAATATAAACCCAATATAGCCCCCATGCTATTTTTTTAAACTAAGTTCAAATTATATTATGTTGTTCCCAGTAAGACACAGACCTTTTTATTGACAACATGCAACTACATTGTGGTCAGGAGGGAAGTTGGGAGTTTGACAGTTGGATACGGGGGAGCTGGGCCTTTTGGCATGAAGGAAGCTGGCACAGGCAGTTTAGGACTATGAGATAATCACATAAGCTGGCTAATTCTAAAAAAAATCATCAGTAAAATTAACATTGTTGACTTTTAGATCACCATTATTAGATTTTAGAATCAACACCCCATTGAGATGAATAGTACACATCACACCTCCTTGTGCTGTTATTTTTTGCTTTCTGCAGTCTCAGGAGGACTTAGTTAATATTTTAAAGATTTTATTTACAATCATATGGGCTAGAAAGACCATTTAAAATGAATTCTGGGACTCTGGAGCAGAGCAAGAGCAAATTCCATGCCTACGCAATTGCAGAAGATCTGAGGCTTGACTAAACCATGCTTCTGTGGCTGTGGGGCTTAAGAAGCTCTAGAGACCTCTCTTTCCTGCTCTGAGCATACTTCCTCTGCTGAACCACAGGAGGCCATGTGTTTTGGGGACTCTTGCTCTTGCCCCACCAGGAGTCCCCCAGTGGCAGTAGGTGGTATTGCACCCTTCGTCAGAGCAGTTATAATATTACATAATGCCAGGTCTGGGGATTCATACCTTTCCCATCAGTGGAAAGCTGAAATTTTGACCAAAATGAACAATTGAAACATGACATTTTTCATACCGGTCAAAAAGCCATTCTTCTAAAAAAAATGTGATTAAAAGTTTCGACCAACTCTCCTCTAACCTCATTATGACAAAGACAAGGAGAAGTTTAGGAAGATCCACATCCCAAAGAAAACATTGTACCCTTCTCACTAAGTAAAACAGTGCTCCTAGCTACAACTGCTACTTGAGCAGTAAGAAGCAGGTGATGGTCTAAGATGACCTCTAAATGGCAGATGTACCTTACGAATGGTGGACACATTCTCTTGATCAGAGTGCTAATCTAGTTCTCACCTGTTTTTCCCTTTGCTTCCCCTATTCTATCAACCATCATCTCAAGAGCTGTCTCTGGACTGAGTCTCAGTCAGATGGCCCTTATCCTAGCCCAGATCTCATTCAGACACTGGGTCATTACAAATGTCAAAAAACAGGAAAGATTTTTCCTTGGAAATTTCCACTAATTTCTCCCTCTGCGGCCCCCTCTCCTCACATACACACATTAAAAAAAGGTTTCTTAGGAAATTTTATGACCAGCTCTCTGAGTCATTTGTTCTACTCCCCCAGTCAGGTCAGTTAAGAACTAAAGTTATTGATGTGGGTACAACCCTGATTTTAACGAAGTAATATTGCATCACTTAAAAACTTCTGTATGCAGCCTTGACACTATTTTCAAACATTAGCACCTTTTTTACCTTTATCGACTATCCCGCTTCAAATCATTGACAAGAATGTCAAAACTGCTTTGTCAGAACAACTGCTCTTCTTTTCTTGCACTCTTACAAGCACCCTTCAACTAGAAACCCTCTACAATGAGAATTTTTATCATTGTAAAAAACAAAAATAATTCCATTGATGTCTCATTTGTTGTATTCCTCATTCCGTGTTCTGACCAGGTGGGAAATGTGAGTGAGAACAGGGTAAAAGAACATGTAATGTGTGCTGCACCTCCAGGAGGCTCAGCACAAGGGGAAAGGAGCATAGGTAGCTTTACCTTCCTATTACCAGGCTGATCGGGGCCAAAATAGCCCCCAGTATAATTTGGGCAGCTCAGGGAGCTGCTTTATGGCAGTTCTGGCTGAGCTGTCTATGAGCAGCTCCAGAATCCGGAACTACCTAGTATTTCAATAGCACTCTGCACTATGATCCCACCTCAAACATGTCCCCTGCAATCTCAAGACCCATCTCCGGCACATTCCCAATGCTTGGGGATTGTGTCAGGCCATTTATGGCTGACCTACACAGTGTCTGCACCAGGGGAATTCGCTCCTGATTGGCTAAAGAATTTTTACATCCTATGTTTGCTGTTGGGGAGGAAGAGTGCCATTGTTTGTTTCTTTTAATTGCCTTTTCATTGTACAACAGAGTGAGTGTATTAGATGTCCCCTGGAGCCACTGGAGCTGGGGAACCAGACTGCCACTTTTCCCTGAACATGCTCAGATATTATGGGACAAGGAAGTGAGGAGACTGCAGGCTACTGTACCCTCATCTCCTCAGAGATTACAATAGTCTGGGAAGATTGAGTGTGTGCGATGGGGCCTCTATGGTTCTAGCTGCTTATATGAATTTCCAAACTTTTGGGAGCTGGAGAACTGGGAGGTTCATATTAAAATGCCTTGTACACCCCCACTTTCTGTAGGCCTGGCATCTTCTCAGAATTAACTCATTTTGTTTAAATGTTGGCAATTATGCCACAGAATTGGTCCATCCAGGTGAGCTATCAAGCATGTTTGTCGTGTGGCCTAGGGAAACTTCGTTGTCAGGTTCAAATACTGCAAACCTGAAGCATTCAAAAATTGTGAGATTGGTTTAAAAATCACCAAATGAAATAATTGGGTTCTTATTATTTGTTTTTCAGTGTTTGAGTCTTTGGGATGCACTTAGATCATGTTTTCTAGCTTTTCCCCCCAAAACTCTGAGGACTAGAAACATGCTATTTAAAAAAAATGAAAGATGAGAGTCTCATGTAATCCCATGACTCCAGGAGCTGGGGCTTTAAGGAGAACATCAAGGATCACAAGAGATAATAGCTGCACTCATGCCATTTTTGGAAGGTCACCAGTGGACAATGAGAGGTTGATCACTGCTGCGATTTATGGGATAGCACTTAGGAGATAAAATACAAGATCAGAGATAATATGCTTGAGGAATGAGGTGTTGTCATCCTCTGAAAGGATGGTATCTCAGAGAGTGTCAAAGAGATTGGTGGGAATGTGCTTAGAGTTGGGGAGGAGGGTGTGGCAAGTGAGGTGGTACAGGTGAGAGAGGTGTGTTGGTGAAGACACTATCTGTTTGGACTCAGGGATCCCTTGCACTTGGAGGTGAAGAGGGAGGTATGTAAAGTAGATATTGAAAACACCACAAATGTATTCTAATTGTCAGATGTTTCTATAAAATCAGTTGTTACTGAATCACCATTGAAGTTACTGACCATTTAAATAGGCAGAGAGTGAGAAAAGCTAAGTCTAATTATATGTTTCATGCTATTTACAGTGGTTTCCAGGGGATTTTCTTTATTAAAAGTGCAATGCATCAAAAAGAATAAATCATACAATTTTGTTATTTACACATCAGTTTCTTCTCTCTACAGCCGACTGACTTATTCTTCATTTTACTTCCTCTTTCCCACCCACCCAGAACTTTGATACTTCTGATAATTATATTCAACTATCTATAGAGTATTTTATTCTCCTTAGCTGATAAACAACTAGATCAGAAGAAAAACATAACACCGACAGAAAAAAATGTCAACCCCCCCACCCAATATATTGGGAGCTGCTTAACATAGTTGTTTAATAAGAGTAGAAAGAATACTTTGTAATTCTTTTCCACCCCTCTTTGAAATGTTCAGATTAGTAATAAAAAATATGACAGCATATATTTTCTTCATTTTTTTTTTGCCTGCTGAAAGTATAATGTAAGCAGATGGAGTTCCGACACTGCTTAGAACAGAGTCTACATACACTGTATGAATTCTACAATTCCCCACTTCTTGAGGCTTAGCTATATTTGTAACTTACACAGTAATGCACAAAAAACCTTCTGCCTAAACATTCTCCCCAAGCTTCACTGTGCCTAAGGTTTCCTCTGCAGGACATCTCTGTTCCCGTTCTCTCTGCCAAAAAGGGACTCCAACCTCTTTTATATTCTGTTTGGAGCCAGTAGAATCCATCTGCAGTACCCGCTGCACCTTCATGCAGATTTCAAGCACACAACAGGGTGATTCATAAGAGGAGTCTACATCCCACTGCAGGACCTAGACTCATCTGTTTGTATGTACCTCTGGCTCAGCCCTATCTCTTCATGTTGTGCTCTTTAAAAATGGTCAACAGCTTGTTTATCTTAAAAATATAAAATCTTCTTTCTGATTTGTTTTTATCCTCTTCACATTCTTGGGTGCATTTAGAATCAATTTGCCCCTTCCTCACTCCAGATTATTTAGCGCTTGATTTTCACATTTACAGTGCTCTGTGTCAATGCAAAATAACCAAACAGATAACTAATATTTACTCCATTATGCCACGACAAGAGTTGGAACCTAGCCCTATCTATATTACTCATATGAGCAAGTGCTGCTGGATGAGGCCCATTATTTATTAATTTTGACTTCAAGGCCATGCTTCAATTTGGAGGTTGAGGAAGAAGGAACAACTTGGGCCAAATTCATCCTTGCCTAACTGTTGCAGTCAATGGAATTAGACAACAGATAAATTGGAACCCACTATTTTCTGTGACAATTAAAATATTACATGTGAGAGGTGTAGGAAGAAAAAGGAATGAGAATGAGAGGATTTCTCCCAATAATGGTTAGGTATGATCTTCCTGATCAATACAGGCACAGTGTGGACATGTGCTCAGCAAGCTTTACCAGTGTCTTTAGCTTTGACTTGCAACAACCCTGCCATTCCAGCATGGGCCTCTTTCCTGAGCAGACGCTGTCAGTCGTGCCAAATTGTATGATTGCTTTGTGATATGGATAAATGTGTACTAGGGACTACATTAAGGACACTAAACTCAATTTCCTTAAGACTTGAGCCAGCTTTTAATATCACAGCTGTCCAGAGGTGAGAGGTTAATGAGGACATAAGGAATTCCTGGATGGGAAAGGGACACTTGGCCCAACAAGCCTGTCCCCCTTCAAGTTTATTACAACACACCTCCCCGGATTGTCAATATATCCTCCAACCCTGTCTGCCTATGTAAACATGTCTAGCTGTCTCTTAAATTCATTAAATACTTTGTTTCACTCAGTGGTTTTATTTGACATAATGCCTACTATGCTGTGAATCAGATAGCTCTGCATGAATTTGCTGTTTATTCTTAGATTCCTCATTTTTAATTTTTATAGCCTGATTTTTTAAAACTAATCGGTGTTAGTATTTTTGTCTACAGTGTACTTGATGCTGTGGCTTCAGCCTTCATCCTAATTATGACATGTTAATATCGAAGAGATTAAGCTCAACCTTCACTTATATCAAATAGCTGTAAAATTTGGAAACATGGTGATTGGCTGAGATCTTGCCTCTCCCTGGGGCAAGAAAATTCTTCCCATGAAAATGTAATCAACATTTAAGAGTACTGGAGGAGTTCTGTCATATTACTTGTGCAGTGACAATATCCGTTCTTTTGATTTGCATGGGGCTCCTCTGAAATGTTCATATGACACTATTTATACTGCAGTGATATCGACTAAAAATGGTGATGTTTGGCAGAGGAAACAACATATTTTGAAGGTGAAATAAAACATTTAGAATCCAGATTGCCGTATTGTAAAGGCCTCCTAAAATCTAGAAATGCCTTTGAAAGCTGATTGAAGGGGGGGGGGGGGAGAATAAGTCTTTCTCCTCTGATTTATACCAGTGTAAATCAGGAGTAACTCCAATAGAGTTGTACTGATTACAACTGGTATTAGAAACAGGCCTATAGTTTATGAAAATGGACTATATCCCTTTAAATTTTCTGCTAGGAAACTGGAGAGGTAATTAGCATACAGATGCCTCCCTCAAACTTTTTTTTTTTTTTAAACTTTTCTGCCTCACAACCCAAAGAGCAAAGTTAGGGGGTCGAACAGATACTATGGTGATGAGCACAGTGTAGAAACACCATGGGGGGTGGAGGGGCACACACAAAAAACCCCACAAGCCACAAATAAACATGGAACGTTGAGATTCTTTAAAACCAACAATAAAAGCAACAGGGAGAAGTGAGCCTGAACTTAAGAAGGCAAAAGAAATAGATTGAAACAGTGTGAGATGGAGGAAAGGTGTCAAGTTCCTAGTGGCCAAACTTGTGTGGAAATCCCAGGAAAACAATATGCTTATAATTGCTCCTGAAGCCTGGCTGTACCCACTTGTATCGGAGAAAAGCTCATTCCTGCAGTGAATAAGAGAGATTTTAATTTTAGAAAAAGAGAGAGTCACTGTTAATGTGAATTGCTTACAGGAAGATATTCTGCATCCAAATAGGAAACAGGGAGGCCTTATTCAGTAACTAAGGCGAGGTTTACACCCAAAAGTTAAGTTGAGTCAGCTATGAAAAATCCAAACCCTTGCCTGACATATTTAAGCCAACCTAACCCCCAGGGTAGACAGCGCTAGGTTGATAGAAGAATTCTTCCATCAACTAGCTACTGCATCTAGGGAAAGTGAATCAACTATGCCAATGGGAGAATCCTTCCCGTCACTGTAGTGAGTGGCTACACTGAAGGGATGCAATGGTGGAGGTGTGCTGCTGTAATGTTTCAAGTGTAGACTAGCTCTAAAGTGATGGAGTAGGATGTGAGAGAATTCATCATACACCCAAGAAAAGAAAAAATCAGTTAGCTAGTACCAGACAGGAGGGAAAACACAATTTGGTCAGAGTGGGGAAGTCATGTGTGTGCATTGAGCTGGCGCGACCCAGTTTGTAGTGTCTATCTACTAAAAGGCATAGGAAATTTCCACCTCAAATCAAGGATTTGCAGCTAGTAAGAGGAAAAACCAGCAAAAGACACCAAAAGAAGTGATTTAAATTTTGTTTTTTCAATCCACCTTTGCTAGAGAACTTGTGATCCAAAGATGAATTGGAAATGCCCCTTCTGGATTGGGCAGGATTGTTCTAACACTGGGTTCATGGGAGTGGGAGATGTAAAAGACATTATTTGTGGCATTTGTTGAATTGTGAACACCTATAGTTTAAATCCTTGGATTTTAGTGAGACTTTGCTTTCCTAGTCTAAAGGCAATGTTTTTGTGAACTGGGAAAAATGAAATAAAGTTAAGTAGGTGTAGTGATTACCACAGTATCGGAACACTTGACTTTGTGAGATTTCTTGTGTTAATATACGGGAATCATTGATGAAAGGTGCATAATAGCAAGGGATTTTTTTGGTCTAGGTACAAAAATTGCTTATGGGGCTAAATTCTTCTAGTGTTGCTCATGGAAGATGACCCATTGAAATCAGTTAGCTACATTTTTTAGATATGTAATTTGAAGCACTTGGGAGGCAACCTGGACCTGAAAATGGGGGAAAAAATTGTCAGCAAGGTCAACACTTAAGTGACGCTAAATGTAATTTAAAATTAATTTAAATACCAAGAAAAAAGCACTCACTTCACCCTTGATGAAACCAAGGGAAACTTCATTGCAATTACCCTGAAGGACAAATCAATCATTAAAGAATTCTTAGTTAAAGAAGATAGCCAACAGTCTAGATACTCATCTCAGTTAGGTTGGTGGAACGCTGGAGTGACTCCATTCAGATCAATGGAGTTACTTCAGATTTGACCAAGTGAAGCTGCGATCAGGATCTGGCCCACATTTCTATAATAAGCTGAAACAAATGTCTACATCCAAACATGGAGGATTGAAATTCATATTTGAACCTTCCCAGCTTTCAGGTTACTGAAGCTGAGACCGCTAGAGAGATGAGGAGTCAAATTTTGAAAAGTGCCTGTGTGACTCAGGGCTAGATTTTTAAAGGTATTCAAGCTTCTTAAGATGCAGATAGACACCTTGTGGAATTTTCAAATGCTGCAATGGGAGTTAGATGCCTAAACTGATTAGGCACATTTGAAAATCCCACTAAAGGCACCTAAATACCTTTGAAAATCCGAGGCGTCTAAGTCCCATTTTCTAAAGAGAATTAGGCACTTAGGGCTAGATTCACAGGGAGGACTTAGGCATTGCAGCGTTTAGTGTTGCAAGGCCTAACTTTTAGGTGCCCAGCTGCCTAAGTAGAACTCACAATCCTGAGGTGGGCACCCAGGCTCCCTATACAGTTCATGGGGACAGTTAGGTACCTAAAAAAGGGATTCATAGAAACCAGCAAGCTGAGCTGGGGCTGCCGAGGCCAGCCAATAGGAACTGCTGAGGAGGGTTCATCTCCCCATCTTTTGTGTGGTGTGAGGCATGCTCTGATTACACCTACCAGCTGTGGCCCTGCTGGGGGGATAGGCAGGGCAGTTAGGTGCTGGGCAGCTAAATGCAGTTCGGACTTAGGTGGCTCTTTGCAGGCCCAATACCAGAACTGTAGGGGACTCTAGGTGTTTATAGTGGTGCCTAAATGTTGGATTTAGGCATCTAAAGTGGTAGTTTGGCACCTAAATCCCCCTCATGAATCTAGCTTTAGGAAGCTAAGTTTCACTGAAAGTTAATGGGACTTCGGCTCTTAAGTTACGGTGGCCCAGATTTTTAAAGGTAGCTAGGCATTTCTGTGCTCAGTAGTGCAACACCTGACTGATTTAGGAGCTTAAATTTCATTTTCAAAGTGATTTGGGAACTTAGGAGCCTACATCTCATCAACAGGCAATGGGATTTTGGTCCTAAGTGCCTAAATCCCTAAAAAAAGAAACATAGGCTCCTAAATCAGTTAGGCATTGCAACAGTAAGCACAGCAATGCCTAAACACCTTAAACAATCTGGGCCTTTTCTGAAAATTTTACATGTGAGCTAACAAGCTCTTTGTACTGATAGAGCTGAGCTGTGGAATCTGATTCCAAACTTGAATCTAGATCTGAGACTTTTAAGATTTCTGTTTGTATTAAGCTATTTTGGACAGATTGGTATGTATCATGGCAGAAAGTGATTGGTAGAGGTTCAAAACTACATGGTACTTGGATTAAAAGGGAAAATGATTAGCATGTTTCTCTGACCACTAGAGCAGTTACAGCAGCATATAGTAACTATCTCTGGGATAAAATATACTGGGGAGTTCACTTGGCCTACGATATGCCTACTTGGACATAAGAAAAATGAAGGATCTTTTAAGGTCAGGAAAAGCTATGCAGCTCAATGTGCTGGATCTTGCTTACTTATCTGAATCACACCTTCTCAGGCTTTCACTATAACCCTAAATTCTTGATACAGCTCTTGTTTCAAATGTCTGACTTGGTCCATAACTTTTTCAAATGGGGGGATTGCAGAATTTTAGAATTTTTTTAAGTTCTTTCAATCTTCTGTACGAGTTCAGTTAAAGGAAAGATTTCCTCTCTCTTTTCTGTTGCTTCTCTTCCACCCCCCCCCCCCCCGGGTTGGTTTCTCATACCTCCCTTGACCCTCCCTCTTGCTCCTGTTGGTGTCTGTGTCTTGGTCTCTGTCCTTTTTACAACAGTGCCCCCCTTTTGCCCCTTATTTCAGCATTGCTCCCTCTTTGTTTCAGTCTCCCTTACTGCCAGCTGCTGAGGAAAATATTGACTTTCCTTGCTCAGGTCAAGTCTGCAGCATAGCAGCATGTTCCTGGCGATACTGGTGGTACATTTTGACAGTGATTTGGATCTTTAGTGGTGTTAAACAGCTGTTGCGAGCACCCTTGCAATTTTGATGTCCTCAGCAAATTTTGATACCTTACCTTTGATATTCCAGTGTTACTCCTTTACATAGATTAGAAACAAGTCCCTATCCTGACCAAAGCAGTATCCTGCATCTACTGGTTATCTCTGAGTCATTCAAGGATTGCTGTTTTGAGTTCATTAAACTTTGTTATCCTTTATGCAATGAGTCTGTACCTTGCTGGTAATCTCCAATGTAGGATCTTATCAAATGCTCTTTTGAAAGTCTAAGCATATTGTATATCATCTATAACATTTTCCTTGTCTACCTTGGCAGGGATCTCTTTGAAGAATTCCAACAAATTATTTGAGTAAGACTTCCTGCTCAGAAATCCACACTGGCTGATTCTACTCAAATTAGGCTTTTCAGTGTGTTTCCTCATTAAATCCTGTAAAACTGTTCCCAGCATTTTCTTCATGCCTGTGAATTATGCTATAATCATTTGTTTATATTCTACTCTCTTTAAAATGTATCTATTATATATATCACCAGGCTTTTTAAGTATATTCCAACTTCCACACTGGATACATTAGAAATAGACAATGCAATAGAAGATGCAAAGGACCCTTCTAAAGACAGATCCTTAGCTGGAGTAAATTGGTGTAGCTTTCTGATTTCAATGGAATCATAGAATCATAGAATATCAGGGTTGGAAGGGACCTCAGGAGGTCATCTAGTCCAACCCCCTGCTCAAAGCAGGACCGATCCCCGACTAAATCATCCCAGTCAGGGCTTTGTCAAGCCTGACCTTAAAAACTTCTAGGGAAGGAGATTCCACCACCTCCCTAGGTAACGCATTCCAGTGTTTCACCACCCTCCTAGTGAAAAAAGATTTTCCTAATATCCAACCTAAATCTCCCCCACTGCAACTTGAGACCATTACTCTTTGTTCTGTCATCTGCTACCACTGAGAACAGTCTAGAGCCATCCTCTTTGGAACCCCCTTTCAGGTAGTTGAAAGCAGCTATCAAATCCCCCCTCATTCTTCTCTTCTGAAGACTAAACATCCCCATTCCCTCAGCCTCTCCTCATAAGTCATGTGTTCCAGTCCCCTAATCATTTTTGTTGCCCTCCGCTGGACTCTTTCCAATTTTTCCACATCCTTCTTGTAGTGTGGGGCCCAAAACTGGACACAGTACTCCAGATGAGGCCTCACCAATGTCAAATAGAGGGGAATGATCACGTCCCTCGATCTGCTGGCAATGCCCCTACTTATACATCCCAAAATGCCATTGCCCTTCTTGGCAACAAGGGCACACTGTTGACTCATATCCAACTTCTCATCCACTCTAACCCCTAGGTCCTTTTCTGCAGAACTGCTGCCGAGCCATTCGGTCCCTAGTCTGTAGCGGTGCATTGGATTCTTCCGTCCTAAGTGCAGGACTCTGCACTTGTCCTTGTTGAACCTCATCAGATTTCTTTTGGCCCAATCCTCCAATTTGTCTAGGTCCCTCTGTATCCTATCCCAACCCTCCAGCGTATCTACCACTCCTCCCAGTTTAGTGTCATCTGCAAACTTGCTGAGGGTGCAATCCACACCATCCTCCAGATCATTTATGAAGATATTGAACAAAACCGGCCCTAGGACCGACCCCTGGGGCACTCCACTTGATACCGGCTGCCAACTAGACGTGGAGCCATTGATCACTACCCGTTGAGCCCGACAATCTAGCCAGCTTTCTATCCACCTTATAGTCCATTCATCCAGCCCATACTTCTTTAACTTGCTGGCAGGAATACTGTGGGAGACCGTGTCAAAAGCTTTGCTAAAGTCAAGGAACAACATGTCCACTGCTTTCCCTTCATCCACAGAGCCAGTTATCTCATCATAGAAGGCAATTAGATTAGTCAGGCATGACTTGCCCTTGGTGAATCCATGCTGACTGTTCCTGGTCACTTTCCTCTCCTCTAAGTGCTTCAGAATTGATTCCTTGAGGACCTGCTCCATGATTTTTCCAGGGATTGAGGTGAGGCTGACTGGCCTGTTCCCAGGATCCTCCTTCTTCCCTTTTTTAAAGATGGGCACTACATTACCCTTTTTCCAGTCATCTGGGACCTCCCCCGATCGCCATGAGTTTTCAAAGATAATGGCCAATGGCTCTGCAATCACATCCGCCAACTGCTTTAGCACTCTTGAATGCAATGCATCCGGCCCCATGGACTTGTGCTTGTCCAGCTATTCTAAATAGTCCCGAACCACTTCTTTCTCCACAGAGGGCTGGTCACCTCCTCCCCATGCTGTGCTGCCCAGTGCAGTAGTCTGGGAGCTGACCTTGTTCGTGAAGACAGAGGCAAAAAAAGCATTGAGTACATTAGCTTTTTCCACATCCTCTGTCACTAGGTTGCCTCCCTCACTCGGTAAGGGGCACACACTTTCCTTGACTTTCTTCTTGTTGCTAACATACCTGAAGAAACCCTTCTTGTTACTCTTAACATCTCTTGCTAGCTGCAACTCCAGGTGTGATTTGGCCTTCCTGATTTCACTCCTGCAAGCCCGAGCAATATCTTTATAATCATCCCTGGTCATTTGTCCAATCTTCCACTTCTTGTAAGCTTCTTTTTTGTATTTAAGAGCAGCAAGGATTTCACTGTTAAGCCAAGCTGGTCGCCTGCCATATTTACTATTCTTTCTACACATCGGGATGGTTTGTCCCTGTAACCTCAATAAGGATTCTTTAAAATACAGCCAGCTCTCCTGGACTCCTTTCCCCCTCATGTTATTCTCCCAGGGGATCTTGCCCATCAGTTCCCTGAGGGAGTCAAAGTCTGCTTTTCTGAAGTCCAGGGTCTGTATTCTGCTGTTCTCCTTTCTTCCTTGTGTTAGGATCCTGAACTAGACCATTTCATGGTCACTGCCTCCCAGGTTCCCATCCACTTTTGCTTCCCCTACTAATTCTTCCCGGTTTGTGAGCAGCAGGTCAAGAAGAGGTCTGCCCCTAATTGGTTCCTCCAGCACTTGCACCAGGAAATTGTCCCCTACATTTTCCAAAAACTTCCTGGATTGCCTGTGCACCGCTGTATTGCTCTCCCAGCAGATATCAGGGTGATTGAAGTCTCCCATGAGAACAAGGGCCTGCGATCTAGTAACTTCTGCAAGTTGCCGGAAGAAAGCCTCGTCCACCTCATCCCCCTGGTCTGGTGGTCTATAGTAGACTCCCACCACGACATCACCCTTGTTTCTCACACTTCTAAACTTAATCCAGAGACTCTCAGGTTTTTCTGCAGTTTCATACTTGAGCTCTGAGCAGTCATGCTGCTCCCTTACATACAGTGAAACTCCCCCACCTTTTCTGCCCTTCCTGTCCTTCCTGAACAGCTTATATCCATCCATGACAGTACTCCAGTCATGTGAGTTATCCCACCAAGTCTCTGTTATTCCAATCACAGTGGAGCTACATTAATTTACATATGTTGAGGATCTGACCCCTCTGGTGTTGTGTTTGCCATATTCTAGTCCCAAGTAATCAGACCTGTCATCAGAGACATTCTAAAACATTTGTGAAGATATTATTAATGTCTGTCCTCATTTCCTATCAGAAATTTCAAACTTGTATTTTTACTCACTGTTCTCAGAATGACCCTTGGTAGCTTTGAATCTGAAGTTATTTCCTTTCCAACCAGCACAATGGTTTGTAGGGAGATTGTTGTGCCATACGGACAGACCAGGCAACTGCCTAGTGTAACAAATGTTCAGTGGATGTTAACTTTATGCCTAAGTTTAAGGCTGGACAGAGAGGATGGAAGATATTTTCTGGTTTGATAAGGAAGTAATGACAATTATGATTTGAGCTGGCTGGAAAAGGGGTACCTGCCCCATAGTAAATGTTGACTTTTTGGCAAAACATCTCCCCCGCAGCAGCCCCCCTCCCCCTCCCCCCCGAAAAAAATATAAATTTGGAAATGCTGGAGTGCCTCATAGGAATTGAAGTTTGGGTGTCTTATGACCCCCCTCCCCATTCTCCTCTATGGACTGGGCTCCCAAAATCTCCCATTATGTACCACAGTCTTCCTTTTTGCTGAGCCACCTTGATGCATCGTGGGCAATATAGTCTAGCTTGAGAACCTGGCCTGTAAAGAAGAACTAGGGCACGAAGCATCTGAACTAAAATTTCCATGAGGCACTGTCGTGAAAATTCCAAATCACACATTTCAGCAGAAAACTGAAAACTTTTAGTTTTTCAGGTTTTCAACAAAAGGACAGAATTTTCCATGGGAAGCAGAAGTCAAAGACTCACTTTGACCAAAAAACAAGTTTCGATGGAAAATGTTCAATCAAGCCCAGCAATGATACTTTTCCAAGATCTGCTCACTCACGATACCATGATGAGATACCATTCACAATAGATAGTGCATGTCTGGATACAGGATTCAGGGTTGAATGAGATCATCCCGCTTTTTAATTTTGTTGACATTTAAAATGTCATAATTGGGCTCAGAGCTGACACCCCTTTAAATGACGTTTGTTTCACACATCTTACAGAGTTATTATTTCAAGTTGACGGAAGACTCACATAGAGTGAGTGCTGCTGTTTAACCTTCAAAATGTGATCTGAGGGTATCTTCACAACCATAATAGCTAGAGAAAAACAGTCTGGAACAGGAGATGTTAGCCTCCAGAAAAAAGTATCCGTTCAGTAAGCCTCTGTGAGCCACCTCATTCAACCCTCAACCGTGTCTAGTGCACCCAATCTAGTGCAGATTTCCCTCATATAACTTCATATATTTCAATCTTGATCTTCAACATCCCTGCTATCCCAGGGCAGGCCTTCTCCTGGCCAGAGATTCTAAAATATTTCCAGTTGTGAAAGGTTTTGTGATATGCATAAGTAAAGACTAGGTTGAAATGACCATATTTAGTTCTCACCCATATGTTAAAAAGAGGTTTGGATTTCAGGTGTTCAGCTGTGAAAGGCTAATCCACCAAAGCACTGAGCCACTTACAGTAACCACAGATGTGTCTGATGATGGTAATAATGCTTGGAGTCTGTAGCATCCAAACATCGCAAAGCACTTTATCGGCATTAATTAATTCAGACTGACAACATCCCTGTCAGGTGGGTATTATTATCTCAGCTTTGCAAAAGAGGAAAAGTGAAGCTCAGTGAGGTTTAGTGAATTGCTCCAGGACACCTAGCACATCAGTGTCCAGGATGAGAACAGAACCCCAAGCTCATCACTCCCAGTTATAGGGGTTAGCTATCAGGCTCTACTTGTCTCCTTTTGTAGACTGATTTACCTATCCTTTGCCATGTCAGGAACTATAATGAGAAATCATGCCTGTGAAAGATAAGGGCCTGGTTTTTCATTCTTTTTGCATGTGTAACTTCTTTTGAAATCAATTGCATGGGAAAAAGCTGCAGGATCAGAATAGCCATTAAACAATTCTGTTCTCCCCTAATTCACTTTCATCGGATCCTCACTATCATTTGTTAGTGGGCCATTTTTTTGTCTGCCGTGAAAATTCCATTAATGAGTCTCTTAGACTCAATATTCAGAATTTCTTTGTGTTTTTATAATGACCTTTTTGACTTGAATCTGTTTACTTTGTAGGTGTCCCTTTCCTTTTCTTTACTAGAATATTTTCTAATTGATTTATCTCTTAATCATATGCAGATTCGTATCACTCACTAATAGTTGCTCCCCAATACCATCTTTAAAAAATAAAACTATTACACATAGCTTATTTCCAAGTACTAGGTCCTGTGTAATCCTGTTGGCTCCTCAGTAAACTAAGAGCACTTCTCTGGAAACACGTCCCTTTAGCTTCTATGTAGTTATTATCCCAACCAATAGCTGTGTAATTCAATTAATCCATTTTCAAATTCTGGCCTTTCTTATCAGCAATTTTGTTGTTCTAATCTACCCTAATTTCTCTGCAAGTCTAAAGGAACATCAAAAATCACTTTTACTTTTCTTAAATCCTGTCCAAGCAGTATTTGCCATCTTACCCAAATTACTTGATGCCAGATTTTGTGGCCTTTAGTTGAACAAAACTCTCATTGAAGGTAGTTGGAGTTTGATCACGCTATTCTTTGTTTTTGAAGATGACTGTCCCTCCTACTCTGTTCATCGTTTGAGTAATCACTTTACACACAGGTATTTCAAATTGCCATTCCCTTTCTTGACTTTTCCCTCTATCTCCATCTAATGAATATTAGAGATGGGGCGGGAGCCAGCCCTCTGGTCCAAACACGTGAACTTTGGAGAAGTTTGGTTAGTTTCTGAACTTCAGGACTCAGAGCAGGTCTACATTACTGGCTAAGTCAATCTAACTTATATGTAACTTATGTGTGAAAAAGCCCCCCTTACCCCAGTGCGACACAAGTTTCATGCTGTCCACACCGGCGCTATATCGACAGGAGATGCTCTCCCCCTGACATAGCTTACACTTCTCGACGAGATGGAGTAATGATGCTGGTGGGAGAGCGCTCTCCGATCGGCATAGTGAATCCTCACGAGACATGCTACAGCAGCGCAGCTGTGCCGATGTACTGCTGTAGAGTAGAATTGCCCTAAGGCCCATACTTAACTAACAAATGCAAGCCATGTAGTTTCCCATATTAGTGTCTAATCTTTTTGCTTCATTTAATTCTATTATCATGTAACTATCCCTACTACATTTTGGAAAAAGCTGTTCACATCCTATGTGCCAACAGTGAGCTAGGTTGTGTCTCTGTGACCCAGCCCATTGTAAGGGGAGGCATGTAGCTGGGTCTTTGGGGGGGAAAGAGTTGTGTATCAGGGACCCACAATACCCTCTTTCTTCTCCCTTCTAGTTCCCTGGGGGAAGTATACCAGAAGCAAAATACTGTTCCCCTGTGTTCGCTGAGGTGGAACTAATGAGGGATGGCTCACTCCCTGACCACGTACTTTATAGCAGGAGTAGATGGGTGCTGCTTATACTTGGACCCAGTGCTGTGTAGACTATGTAGAAGTGAAGTGGGAGAGGTTCTTATTCCCTTGCACACATGTATAGGCCAAGTCACGATCTACCTTTGTAGCTTGCATCAGTTATTTACTTTTTAAAAGTTTATCATTTTCGAAAGAAAATGCATTGTTGAAATAAAGAAGAAGGTGGGATACAAAGCCAAGGTTGGATAATAATGAATTGAACTGATCATCATTTTCAGTACTTCACAAACATTAATTAATTAAGCTTCACAACAACATCCCGGTGAGGTTGGTATCACAGGTGCATCTCCTCTGGCTGTTATGTGCCATTTCTATTTCTCAAAATCATTTTGTTCATATGTATTCTTGATGAGTGCACTGAAATGGTGCCTGGCTAGTAGAGATGATTCTGCATATATTTAAGGTGTGAATATTCTGTATAATGAGCACTCTCATGGAAAAAGTGTTGTGTTTTTTTATGCAGCCTAGTTCCCACATAAAAAAGTATATATAGTGAAACAAAGGGGCTGCTATAGATATGTAGTTATATATAGTGAATACCTTATATTCTGTTACTGAATCAGACCTAAAATCTACTCTCCCTTTTATTACTAAAAATGACAGTGCACTTTACGGGAGATGCATTTTTCTTATTTTGAAATATAATTGTTACAAAGAACTAACTTTATAATTGTAATTGCAGCTGTCGTACGTTTGAAGTGCAAATTAGTTTCTGATTTTTATTAACAACAAATTGTGAAAGTTTTTTTCTTTGAGTTTTCATCATTAAGGGAAATACACTTTACTTTTAGTATATATTTAGAGTTTTGACACTTAAAGAGTGCTTGCCTCCTTTTATTTCCACCATGCCACTCTAAACAAGATGTTGTTTATTACTAGAAACATTATATGTAAGTCCCAAGAATATGTTAAATATGATTGAAGTTTTGGCAGACTTTGAGCAACTGAAGTTTCCAGAAATTTTGCTATGTTTAAAAACCAAAACCATGCTTTAAGGAAAGATTTCTACTTCCAAATGTGTGGTTGCCCAAACCTTTTACATTTTCAAGTCAGATTCTCCTGCCAAATAACACACACTGTACCTTAACTACAATATAAAAGCATAGACTCTGTGTTTAAAAAAACATTGCAGGAGCAACTACGATCATATTTCTTAAATTTATTCTATTCATATGCACAAATGTGCATTTTATAGTAAGCTTTCGATTGCACTGGTCACTTACACTAGTAGAAAATGACATGTACAGACACAAGGTTGGCACAGTGTAACAAACCAAACTGGTAAAGTACAGGAATCCTGAGCCAGACCAAAATATGAGGTCAAGGAAGTTGCTCTTATAATAATAGTGGTTATCTGTTTAATGTGTGATCTGGCAGTGACATGTTGTTGACCATAAGCAATTATGCATGTTTCTAAACTGGCTGTATAAAAGCCCAAAGTAACTGTAGGCAAGACAAGCTGTGAGGACTGGGCACTCAGTACATTTTTATTGTTCTTTGTACTTGAGTTCATCAATTAAAATGTACAATTTAATAGTGGCTAAAATTCGACTGAATTTTTAAAAAATCCCTATTTCATTCATTATATCAGTTATCATACACATTACAAACTCTAGCCGAGACCACCCTGATGAAGCAAACTTCTGTCTGACCTGACAAATACCGAGTGCCATTCTGATCCACTGGCCCCATTCTGTTAAGCGCCTGATTTTAGTAGCTGTCTTGAGTGTTTTTAAAAGGTATCTTTCACTGTATTAAAGAACATTATAGAACATGGCCAGGAATGATGCCCATGTTCTATAAACTGCAGTATGTTTATCTTGAAGATAGTGTGCAAAATTCTGGGCTGTGTGTATGTGTGCCTGCATGTATGCACATGCTTAGTTTTCAGTAAAGATCTGCCAATGCATCAGAGAACAGAATTTGACCTGGTTTAGGCAGAAGGGGAAATCCTTGCAATGCAGAGAGAAGTGTAATCTGACTACAGAGTTGGGATCCAGGAACTCCTATATTCTAATCTCAGCCCCGACACCGATTTCTTCTATGACCTTAGTCAACTCACTGAGGTGGGAATCTTTCCATTGAGCTTCAGTGGTCTTAGATCAGGCCCTTAAAATCTCTGCCTCAGTTTTCTCATCTATAAAATGGAGATATAATAAAGTTTCCTCACAGTGCTGGACATTTTTTAAATTATGTCTGTAGAACCAGAAGTGCAGAAAAGCTAAGAGAAGGCTCCCCTTTTCTACTCACAGGAGGCAGTCACAGTTTGGCTATCTGAGCATAAGAAGGCCCTGTGAACACTGCTGGCAGAATTCAGTGGCTTGGGCCATTTGTATTTGTGCAGATGAGGTGTAGTCATTGCCCTTTCCACACACCAGACATCACTAGAGAGCTTTGCTTGGAAAAGTGCATGCTACCGCCTTTAAAAAAAGTAATACAAAGGCTTTTGGGGAATATGTTTTCCCCAGCCATGCTGTAGATAATCTGGGTGCTCCTGGCCTTTCCAGGTAAAATGTCTTGTGTAAACAGGTAATCATTTTCCTAGTTACCTTGCATTTTTTCTTGGCACGTGGAACTATTGTGGTTGAGCAGGGAGGTGAAAACATCTTTATGTTTTAAAGGAATTTCAGTGACCAAAATAGCCCCATAGAATTTACTCATTTTTGTACCCTTCCTAATAAAGTGTCTAAGGATAACCGACATAGAAGAATGATGGGTAGATTCTGTGTTATTGAAGTGAATGGGAACTTTGCTATGGATTTCAATAGGGACAAGATCAGGACTTCACTATTTAGGGAATATAATGTTCTTTATATAATAGTGCTGCAGTTATAGTTGTGGTAATATAGGCTGTGGTAATATTAACTACAGCTGGTTGAAACATCTTTGATGGAACAATTTTCTGTTGGAAAATCCAAATCGAAACTTTTCTTGGAAATATGTCAATTTTGGTGAAAGTTTTGATGGGCAAAAAGTCTAAACATTTCATTTTGATCATGTCAAAATGTTTCATTTTGAAAATGTAAAAACACTTCATTTGGACTTTTTTATTGTAATATTTTGACATGATGAAAACAAAAGGTTTCTATGTTTCCAAATTGAGATTTTTTGGGATTTTCTTCCCAAAAAATTGTTTTGACTGTTTGTTCCAATTCGGAATGAATACAGATTTCAAGATGTCAGAATTTCTTGCTGGAAGGAAATTCCATTTTCTGACCAACTCTAGTATTAACTTAAATTTATAATATTATTGTAAAAACTCTGTATTTAAGAAGTCCTCAAGCTCAGCCAAATGCATTATTAAAATTAGTACTCTGTCCCGAGATTGAACAAGATGGGCTTTGTTGCAAGGATAGGTTCTTTGTTGGGCCTGTCCTGTAGTAGGTAACTTCTGGGTACTCTTCTGGCTCTGTCAATCTGTTTCTTCACTTCAGCAGGTGGGTATTGTAGTTGTAAGAACGCTTGATAAAGATCTTGTAGGTGTTTGTCTCTGTCTGAGGGGATGGAGCAACTGCCGTTGTATCGTAGAGCTTGGCTGTAGACAATGGATTGTGTGGTTTGGTCTGGATGAAAGCTGGAGGCATGTAGGTAAGCATAGTGGTCAGTAGGTTTCTGGTATATGGTGGTGTTTATGTGACCATCGCTTGCAACAAAGCCCGTTGCCAACTGTGTCCACATATCTATTCAGGGGACACCATCGTAGGGCCTAATCACATCAGACACAGTATCAGAGGCTCGTTCACCAGCACATCTACCAATGTGATATATGCCATCATGTGCCAGCAATGCCCCTCTGCCATGTACATTGGTCAAACTGGACAGTCTCTACGTAAAAGAATCAATGGACACAAATCAGACGTCAAGAATTATAACATTCAAAAACCAGTCGGAGAACACTTCAATTTCTTTGGTCACTTGATTACAGACCTAAAAGTGGCAATTCTTCAACAAAAAAACTTCAAAAACAGACTCCAACAAGAGACTGCTGAATTGGAATTAATTTGCAAACTGGACACAATTAACTTAGGCTTGAATAAAGACTGGGAGTGGATGGGTCATTACACAAAGTAAAACTATTTCCCCATGTTTATTACCCCTCCCGCCCCATTCCTCGCATGTTCTTGTCAACTGCTGGAAATGGCCCACCTTGATTATCATTACAAAAGGTTTTTTTTCTCTCCTGCTGGTAATAGCTCACCTTACCTGATCACTCTTGTTACAGTGTGTATGGTAACACCCATTGTTTCATGTTCCCTGTGTATATAAATCTCCCCACTGTATTTTCCACTGCATGCATCCGATGAAGTGAGCTGTAGCTCACAAAAGCTTATGCTCAAATAAATGTGTTAGTCTCTAAGGTGCCACAAGTCCTCCTTTTCTTTTTGCGAATACAGACTAACACGGCTGCTACTCTGAAACCTTGGGTTATATTGCAACTCTGTGAGGAAAACCTTGCAGGAGGGAGATGGAGGATCTGGGAAACTTGATGAGCTTCATCTCATAGAGCTTCCTTCTAAGGAAGTGAGGTTATGGGGGAGCCAGAGGGGATCTATATGTCCCAAACTGCAGAGCCTAGGTAACCACATGGAGCTCTGTTTCCAACACTGGGTCTTGGAGCATCTTGCCGGCCTTCTGTGGTGTTCTGTTGACCTTCCTCCTACTCTAGCACAAATTCTTCGGGAGCTGTGCTAAGCCTCCCATTGTGGTGGTGTTTTACAAGCTTCTTAAGGGACATCAATGGAATTAAAATGCCACATTAGCGGATAGTCATGTGGCTATCTGCAAGGTCCTGAGGTAATCACTCAAAGTGGTTGCTCCCTGTTCCCATGTCCATCTGCCAAAACACATGGGGTCCTAAACCCCACAGAGTTTGCATGGGGGCCTTCTTGGTGAGGTATTGGGAAGGAAGGAGCATGTCATAGCAGATTAAAGAACTAGTACAAAACTTTGTTCAAATCATATACTGTTGTCATGATTGTTAGTTGGCCTTTTATACAGTAAAGGCAGGTCTTCCTACAGAACTACAGCAAAATGATCTTTTCCAGGACAGCCTTTGGAAACTTGTATTTCTTTGAAGTAATTCTGGGATTTGATGTTTTCTTACATGTTGATATTTCTTTTAAATGGCCTTTATAGGTCTGATCCAAAGCCTATCAGAGTTAGTGGAAAGACTCCCGTTGTATTTATAGACTTTGCATTAGGCACTATGCTGTATTGCATTGCCAAAATATAGCATAAGTACCTTGATTCTTATGCAGCTTGCAGCAGTTTCACATCAGTGGAACTCACCATGACCAGTGACGTTAGTGGAGTTACTCCTGATATACAATGGCTTAGATGGGATCAGAATCAGGCCTCTAGTCTTATCTTGAACGATAAAATTTGATATTGTTTTGAGAGAAATAAAGTACAGTAGTTGCTTTTTTAAATGATTTCTGTCGTGTTACTTTTCAAAGTAGAGGGGAAAGTTGGGGGGGAAGGGGAGGAATTGGTAAAAATGCATAGCGTGTTCGTTTTGGTAAGGAAACCTATATTATAACAATTTTCAGATCCTATTTATTCTCAAGGATGTTTATGTATTCATGCTGAATATGCAATAACAGACCGTGTAAGGATATATAATATTAGAGAAGGAGAAAATGACTATTATAGTACTTCCTACTCTCAGTTTCTTCTACAGTAATGCCCTTACACCTTTTCTTTTTCAGGCTTTTTGTAGCATCCTAAACAGAAGGATATTGAAGGGAGCTGATTCTGCTTTGATCCTTATGCTTGTTGTCAAAGCGCTTGGGATTGAAGAGACTGTTGGCTACAATTGACTGTGACAATTAGGAGATGATCAGAGCCCTAGAGTGGAGCACTTAAAGGGTAATTTACATGTCAGTTTGTCAAATAAAAAAAAGATATTCAGCTAAGATTTTTTTCCCCCCTCAGAGCCTTGTAAACTGCAATTTGTGCTCTGGTAAGAAAAACCTGGCAGAGGAGTTAGGATAGCCATTTCCATTTGAAAAGAGGCAATCATAAGGCCACTGCTGAGCCTATTGTCCACTAAAAATGCTGATTTGCAGTCAGTGAGTGAAAGAGTGGAACCATCACTAAATAGAACCTTGTGCAAGGTAACTCCCCCTTGGTGGCTTTTTAATGTTGGGTAAAGGTTTTATATACCTTAAATCCCACATTTACTGTCATTATAACATTGTTATGAATGTCCTTTATCATAACAAAAAATGAATGTATTGAGGGGGAGGTAGGTGGAATGCTAGCTAACAGCAAGTTGATAGACTAACACTGGGTATCTGTTGTTATCAGATCTTTCTTATTCTCTTGCCTTTTGTATGCCATCACAATTTTCTTCTTGTAGCCCTTTGCACCTTGCCATTCAAGCTCTTCCATAACAGTTTTCTCATAGGTTTTCCATACTTGTTTACACTCTATTTTACCCATGCTCCCAGCAGATGTTTAACATTTCCCACATTTAACCTAGTGGGATAAGTAAAGTGGGAGGGAGGTGATGTGAGCAGGTTTAATCCAGAATTTTCTGTTCTCTAACTATTCCATGATTACTGATTGTAATAAATATTGTGTATGTACCAAAGTGAGATCAGCACAGTTAAAATAGTTGATTAAATATACTTGTCAGTAATTAATTTGTTTTCTCATATTTGATAGGGGTCTGATATATCTAGTCACTTTGACTGCAGTGTCGTACGTTCTTTGTCATGTAAAAATCGCAGTTACTCTGGTGGGTCTGGGCTATAGCATATGTTATATTATTAACAACAGTTTAGGGAAAGGATATAAGGGGATTTACATAACCCTCAAATGTTCGTATGTGCAAATGTGTGTATAATAAGCTTTTCTCTCAGAGATAGCACCAACTCTGGTTTTATGGTGGATCTCCCCAAAAGAAGATCTAGTAATATGCAAAATGCCAGTTTTGTGTTACGAGTTAAAATCTTTACTTTGTCATAATTTTGACTTCCCCTGCCATTTGCTGTCAAGAGCTAAAAGGCTTTGCCATTAACACCCAGAGGCTACACTTTCAACAAATCCCAAGCATGGGCACAATATGTTTGATTCTGACCTCCTGGACACTGAAGTACCTCCATTGACTTGACTAGACTCCTGATTTCTGCTGCAGTGAGATATGAATCAGGCCACATATCTCCATAGGGTCATCCAAATGCCCTTTCATTAGTTGTCTTCTCTACATCCTTAGGCACTGAATACGTTAAATACCAAACAATGAAGCTTTTATTTCCAAATTTGTACTTGCAACATCTTTTAAAGTGACTTTTGTATTTTGTAAAGAAATCTTCTGAAATTCATTCTAAGTTGAATGGAGCAATGTACACCCCCTTCCCCCAGTTTGCATTTAGAAATGTATTCTCTCTCTCTCTCTCTCTCTCCCCTTTTTTAGCACAAGTTTTCTTGTTTGGGAGAACTGTTCAGTTTCATCAAGGAAAAATAACGTATAATGCAAGCTGGAGATGTTGGCTTCTGCTCTTACTGCTCTCTGCCCCCCCCGTGTTTTAAACTTCCTGAATGCCCAGGTTTTCATGTGTGCGTGTCTTTCTAACAAAGAGAGATACATAAAGAACAAATGAATAAAAGAAGATATGAAGGGCAAAGAGTGTAATGACAGAGGGAGTCTGGGATGTCTTTGGCTTAGCATGTATCTGCAAAATCGAGGCAGTCATAAATCTGTATCAAAAATAAGGCACAGCAGGAGGTGTTCGTCTCCCAGGTAATGGCTAAATGACGAGCAGATGAGCCATCGTCATATTGATTTAAGCATTTTGTTCCAGCCAGTCACAATTAACTTTGATTTGTTTTTACTTTCCTCTTACAGGTTTGCATTTAAAGCACCCTCAGAGCACTAATTGTATAAAATTCTAGTAACTGCACATTCTCTTGCTGGAGAGGTAATGAATGAATGAATAGGCAGGAATTATTTGAGATTCTAAGCAGGGTTTCTCAGTACACTTCTAGCTCTGACTGAAATTGTTTCTGAAGATGAGCAGCAAGGAAGAAGAAAGTTATATCCAATTGGAAATGGCTGTTAGAAATTTCTTATTTTAGGGATGTGGGCCTTGGCTAAAGAATTCAATAGGAGTGTGTTGGGATGCAAGATTAAATAGGACTTTACTAAACACTTGTTAAAAAAAAAAGTTAAGGTTGACAATGTGTACCAAATGAGTCTAACCCCCAGAAAATGCATTTTACAGTGTCCATAGAATAATTCTTCTACCTCAAAAGCATCTCAAAAGTGTGAGAGGCTCAAAATGCAGTTACGGGATGCATCTACCAAGATATATATTTTTCTTCATCTAGACCTGGTCTATATGTAGCTTTTGTACCAATTTAACTGTTTTAAAAATCAAAATAGTTATACCAGTATAATGGTGCCTTATAAGGATGTAGTTCCCTAAATTTATGGGGATAAGCGCCATTTTACTAGTATAACTGTCTCCGCTTTATGGAATTGTACCACTTTACCTATAGTGGTTTCAAACCAACTTAATTAGTAAACTGTGAGTTGACAAGTCCTTACTATCATCCCATACAATGTACACTGTCCCACTCAACCGGAACTATGATCCTTTGCTGCATTCTGAATTAATATCACGTTGGATATAAACAAATGACATAATATGCTATTTATTTTAATTAGAACTAAAGATTTCAAATCTGATTCAGTCCCAGGGTATACTAGCATGTCAGGTTTCAGAGTAGCAGCCATGTTAGTCTGTATCTGCAAAAAGAAAAGGAGGACTTGTGGCACCTAAGAGACTAACAAATTTATTTGAGCATAAGTTTTCATGAGCTACAGCTCACTTCATCGGATGCATCGCCATGCAAGTTCTACTAGTGCAATATGTTGATGGAGTAGCCAAATGTTTTTATGAATAAGAGAGGAAAACATATTGTAGCATTTTTCAAACCTAGATGCCTAAAGAAAGTCACCCAAATCCAAGAGGCATTTAAATGAGTGGCCTGATTTTTCGGAAGTTTTGAGTTCCTGCAACTCCCGCTGAAGCCAATAGAAATTGTGGGTGCTCTGATCACTTATTTATGTATCTAACTTTAAGCAATCTCCCTCCACTTTTGTTTTCTTAAATGAACAACAAAGTTTAAATCAAATTAGCGTATAAGGTCTGCAGGAGTGGGGCATCCCTCCGACAGCTCATGCGGGGACCAAAGCAAGACGAAACTTTCCCTAAGGTTATCAAGTCTATGTATTATGTGTGATGCTGGGAGTTGTACCTGTGTAGGATGTGAACATAGCGAATGGTATAGTAATGGAGTGGAGGAGGTGGAAAGGCTTTTACCGTTATGAAAAACTTTAGGCACTCCGACTTTCCCTGTCCCATTTCCTATTGGCCCAATTCACTGTTGTCCTATGGCTCCTTTGCACCCATGCACCTCTCACAAAACGTCAGAAAAGCAGCTGCAGGAGTTTTCTGGAGGATTGTCCCAACTCTCCCCCTCTGACACTGTGCTCTCTGCTGCTGGGGCCATTCTGGGGAAGGCTGGGAGTATACTGTGGGGTGAGGAGGAATGGTTCGGACATTTTTATGTCCAATGTTTCTGTTCTGTTGCAATAACCCATAGGGCTTCCTTAACCTGCACAAAGGTCCAAACAGGTCCCTGCAATTTGGAGGCAAATCCTAGTTTAACCTAAATTCTGAATCTTTTGAGATGTACTCATCCCTAGATAAAACTTCCTTTACAGTAATTTGTTATAGTAGGATAGGTGATATATTTGTAACTGTTCTTAGGAATAGGCTTCTAAATTTTATAGCATCTTATTGTGTATGTTAGGGCCATGTCCGGCACATGGATGTCTTGGCCCAATACAATGTATGGAGCTGTCCAGCTTGGGGGTTCTCAAATGTCATTGCACATGACCCCCTTCTGACAACAAAAATTGCCACCACCTGGGGTTGGGGGGTCAAAGCCTGAGCCCCAGTGCCTTGAGCCGGGGGGCCAAAGCCGAAACCCAAGGGCTTCAGCCCCAGGCAGGGGGCCTGTAACGTGAGCCCCACCATCTGGGGTCGAAGCCATTAGGCTTTAGCTTCAACCCCAGGCGGTGGGGCTCAGGCTTCGGCTTCAGCTCCGGGTGGTGGGGCTTAGGCTTCGGGCCCCAGGAAGTCTAAGCCAGTCCTGGTGATCTCATTAAAATGGGATTGCGACCCACTTGGGGGTCCTGACCCATAGTTTGAGAACCGCTGGTCTAGCCTATGGAAGTTATCTAAAAAGAGAATTTGGACTTCAGACTCACACTGAAGCTGCCAATATTCTGTCACCCTCAGGATGTGATGGGAGTGATCTGGTTTATGAGTGCTTCCTATGTATCAAAAGAAAGGGCCAGATCTTCAGCTGGTGTAAATTGGCACAGATCCCTTAACAGTACTGGAGCTGAGGATCTGGTCTAAATTATTTTTGCTGGGCCTTATTCTGATCTCACTTATGCTGGAGTAACTCCATTGACTAAAGTGGAGTTACTTCTTGTTTACATCTGTAAGTGACAACAGAATCAGGCCAAATAGGTAAAATACATTTACAGCTAGAATGTTTAAGCTTTTTTTTATTTATTTAAAGAAGTCATTCTTTATGTGTGGAACATACTTAACAAATGAGAGATCCTCACATGCATATAAATTCACTATTTAGATTGGCCAGCTTTTAATAAATGGTGAACAGTGGTGATGGTGATGGCATGAATAAAAAAGCAGAGTCAGCTGGAGCACCATGAAAGACAACATGCTCATTTCTAGCAAAACAGAGGTAGCAGGTCACAATTTTATCAATCCAACAAGCCAAGCATGCCAAATGGCATGACATCACCACCACTGGCTTATCCAGGGCCTGAACACTCACATGTCATACTCTAATGATAGGTCTATTTTCTGATCTGGTAGAGTTGCCGTTGGCACAGATCTGGTGGTGGGGAGACAGGGAGATGGTGTTATGCTGCTGCAGCTCCCTGCCCTTTGGTTGACTGGGGGCTGGCACAAGTTAGAGCAGTCCAAAGGGCTGCTCTAAGTTGCCACCAGTTGCATATGGCCCCAAAGGATCATTCTAGCAGCTGAGGATCACTGGAGTCACATCACATACCAGGAAAGGATGACATAAATCTAATATAGTAGCTCTATGCCATCCGGAGATTCTTGCCATGCTGACTTCATTGGCACTATGCTGATTTACACCAGCTGAAGATCTGGCCTTTCGTAACTCTTTTGTTGTAAATAATCCCTCCATTAAATATCTAAACGAAAAGAAAAGTTCTTAATTGAAGAGCCTGGGAAACTGAGCATGTTTTATTTGTATTTGTCATTAGCTGACAGACAAAAAAACATGGAAAGGTTATGCACTAAAGTTGAAATTCATGCGGCTCAAAGCTACTGCAGAGTGCCATCCAATGTATCAGAGCCACCGCTGTGTATAAGAACGTACGTTGATAGTGTGCACCCCATGCACATGGAGAATTCGGATTGTATACTGGCTCCGCTTAGATCAGTACAGAAGAGAGGAAGGATTGAAGCGTGAGCTGAAGAAAGGGAAGGGATATAGTCAAAGGATCTGCAGTTACGTGGCTCTAGTGTTCACAGACCACTGTATAGCGTGCGTGTAGGGGCAGCCCCACAATCCAGGGGTTCTTGCAGAGGCTTGTGGGGCTGCCCCTACTCTGCATGTTGGTGGGGAGGATAGATTTTGTGTACCCTGTTCCCATACACAAAATCTGTTCCCTCAGACTTTATGCAGGGACTGTGTGTGTGAATTTTACTTTTAACATGTACTAAATAAAAACTGAGTTCATAATGCATGCACATTTCCTAAAATGAATACAGCCTCTAACACGGCTATGAAGAAATACTAATTGGTCTTTATCAGGAACCTGATTTTGTTATATGTCGAATTAGATTATTAGAGTTTTCTTTTGGAATAAATAGAGCAAAAGGCGGAGTTTCATTAATTGGCTGAACCAAATTCTGTTCTCATTTGCATTATTGTAAATCTGGAGTAATTCCATCCAAGTGAAGGGTATTACTCTAAATTTACAAAGGTGTATTTGACAGCAGAATTTCTCCCTCACACTTTTGGGCCCTGATCCTTATTTCCATGAGGCCTCTTTGTACCATTCTGACAGCATAAAGGGGCCTTAAAGTGGAGCAGGGTGGTGCAAAGTGGCCTTAACATCTATGAGAATTAGATCTCTGTCTTCAACAGATGCGTGCTCAAACTTGTTAAAAAGATTTTTTATATATATCTTACTTACTGTATACATACATCTCATAAAATCCAGCAGTGGAAGTCCAGTAGATTTATTTCATTTAGATAACTCAATGTAGGCTTTTGTTATGTTCCATAATGATAACAAGGTGTTAGAATCACAGAAAGTACAACTGCAGATTTCTACTTGGTATGGTGCCAGGAACTGCAGGGTCAAAAGAACCTGCAGATTTATGTACTTTTAGTTGGATTTTTACTATTAGATCTCTGGCACTCCAATAATTCAGAACCAGATTCAGATCTCATTTATTCTGGTGTAAATCTGACAATGGAGTTATGCTGCTGTCAAACCAGGCTGTGTGAGAGGAGGCTCAAGTCCTGTGTATCCAATTGTGTTTGCAATTCTTTAGATAATGTTTAAGTTGACAAGAAAATTAGCTTTGACATTCTGTATTCATGCTGAAAGTATAAGGGAAAATAGGATTATTATTAATAATCAGTAGTGGAAGTCAAGTGTCTATAAAGTTAGATTTGAATATAGTTAAATTACTTTCATACAAGACCCTAAAATTCGTATTAATTCATGTGTTTTTCTTTAATCGCTGATTTGTAAAAAGTGTGGATTTTTTTTTTTAAATAAATAGTTAACTTTTGGCTCCTCCCTTGAAATGCAAAGCATATATCAGAACTTGGAAAATGTTCACAAAAGATTACTACTACCTGTAAAGTGAAGTTGCCTTTCAGACCAATACATTATATTTGGCCATTTGTGATTGTCAGCAACGGCTGTTGTATTTTTAAAAAAATTGCTACCATATCTCTAAATTTTCATCAGCATCTCGAGCATAATTTGATATGTATTACCACTGAACTGTAAATTACACATTTCTGGGAATTTAGGGCCAAATTCTTAGCTGGTATAAATCATCAAAGCTTTGTGGATGTCCATGGAACTATGCCAATTTACACCAAGTGAGCACTGGGCTCAGCCATTCACCCTGCCATTCCAACTGTACATATTTATTCTGAGAAAAATATTTTCACAATAAAAGGACATATTTATGATGATTGAAATTCTTTTTTCTTTGGTATTTTTTCCTCTTTTGCCCTTTACCTAGTAAGGAAATAAGCTGCTATTTTCAAACCACAATGTTTCTTTTCACATCCTTTATAGAATCCCTCTCTCCCAAAACAATTAAAAATAAAACCAAGTGACATTCTGAGTGTGTCAGGATCATGAACAAGGTAGGGAGCATGGGGAAGAAAGAGAGAGATGTGTGCATTCTGTCTATGCCACCATTTTGTTGCAGCTCTAGAAAGCAGCAAATGGTGGATATTGTTTCATTGCAGAGTATGGTTTTGTACTGGATCCATCTGCAAAGAATAAACATGTCATCAGTCCTCATTTGCTATATCAAAAAAAACATTCCCCATGTCCATATCTGATTTTCAAGTGCATCTGTGCACTGGTTGAAACCCTCCCAACATGCTGCTACACAAATGCAAAACCCACACATTTCTGATTTTGAATCAAGCACTGTTATGCTCCTGCACTCCTGTATCAAAGTTTGCTTGAGAGTTCCAGTGCGTGCTCTTTTAACACATTTTTTCTTACTGAGAGATCCCTGCGTTCATCTTAAGAGCATGGTGCAGTCTTTCCATTTTGTTCTTATTTTTGCCTTTGGAGCCAGCTTTCATTTTCACTGTTTATGTTTCCTTTATTTACAGCCCACATGTGCTTTTAAGCAACAAGACCAATATTTAAACAAAGGAAGTATAAGCCTGAGTTTTAATTTAGGAATTTCTGGTAATCAATAAGTTGAACTACATGTAGCACTGACTTTACTATCAGCGTAGAATTTAAAAGAAAGAGAAAAACCACCACCACATTGAGCCACAAACTTCCTAAAAAAGGATGAATCTGATATAAAATATCATGGAATATTTTTTTTTGAACATTGATTAAATTGTTAGATAAAAAAACAAGATCAGTGCAAAGCTGAAATTTTAGAGAGAATTTTGTTGTACCTAATTATTTTGTGCAAGCCCAAAGTCCAAGAGTTACCTTAACTGTGAAGCTCTGTAGTAGCCTTTGCCTGTCATTTTTAATCAGGTTGTTTTAGGTAATTTTTGTTATGCCCCTCATTACTGAATTGTTTATCAATAGGTGCACCAAGTGTCACTAGCTTTTCTCATCAAGCCAGGTCTGACAAAGAGCTGCAGTGCATGGGAAAGAGGCAGCTAGGTGAAACTAATGCCATAGATGTTTGATTCATTAGGAGCTTATTGTTAACGGGGATGTCTGATTGTAAAGGCTCAGTCAAGCAAAAGAGTGCAGAGTAATCAGTCGGATTTATAGTTTGCAGGGCTCAAAAAAAAAAAAAATCAACATAAACCTTTGGATATAGCAGAAACAGAAAAATCCCCTTTGGGCAGCCCTAACCTGAGACCAGCCAAATAAGGTCATGCTACATGAAGGTTGCCTGTTAGGTGATGGAAGATATAGGAGGATTAAAGCCATATGGCACGGCCTATCATACCTTCTGACTTAAGATAACAAAGCCAAGCTTTGTGCTTAGCTGTTTTTGACTGACATCATCAATTTTATTTTATGTTGGTCACCTCCGGTAACAGGAAAAAATGGCCTAGGGTTGATAACACATGCCTGTTTTTTTAGTATTAAGATGCCTTACAGCTAGTTTTGTGCTGTAAAAAATTTCAAAGAATTAGTAGCTTGTTCTTCTATCAGCCATCCTCCAGCAACTGTCAGCCTCCCCCCCTTCCCTTGTTTTCAGTTTGTACCTTGCAAATGAGAGACAGCCGTATTCAGAACCAGATGTAAGGCTCCTAGAGAATGAGCGTAAGCTGTTGTACTTTAAGCCTAATGGGAAGTTTTATATGCAAGGGCCTTGAACTGATTAGTATAATTCCCTCTTTAATACAGCTGTCCCTCCAGATTAAGGTAAACCAAATGTTGCAATCAGAGATTAGTGTACCTTGCCAGTTATTAACATCCCCGGTTGCTCAGCAAGCACGTCAGACACTAATGCTGTGTATTTATTTGCTACTTCCCCACTGTAACTTGAACTTCTGCACCTGTCAATGCATTCCAGGGAAGAGAGGGGTATTATTGGAAAGCAAAAGTTTTATACCTGTTACACCTGGTTTGGTTTGTCACAGCCTAAGATTTTCTTCTTTTCTTGCCAGGATTGCCAGGTGGTTTAATCCGTTACTCTGCTGGTTTTATGAAAAAAGTCTTTGTATGCGAAATTGCATTTGTTACTCTCATCTGCTCTCTCTGTTATCGAAGCTGAGCTACTCACCTAAACTGGGCCTTTTCTTTTCTTTCCCTTCTGTAAGGGAGTTTTTTTTTTTTCCTCCTTCTTTTTGTGTATGTAGAGGATGCAGCACAAGGCTAGAAGAATCAGCACCCTCTCCTGCTGTGCTCTAATCAGTTAGTGGTGCCTCTCTCACAAGGTGGGTCACACAGTTGTCTTATTACATTTGGCAGGATATCCTGTCCACCAGCAACACAGATGTCAAGAAGGACAATGTCCTGGCTATTGCAGAAAGATTTTTGCTCCCCCCCCAACCCAGTCTGATTTTACAGATAATATGTACCGTAAACATACTTAAAAAGCTAAGAGGGGTGAGTGTCTCTTGTGCTGTGTGTAGGAAACCAGTAAAGTCAGGACATGCCAAATAACTACCTCTCTAAAGCATTTACCGGTAATTAATTTGGCAGATGTGTTAAAATAAGTGTAAATAACACGAAGTTTGGGAGAGAGAGAGAGAAAGACTTCACATATGGAAGAAAAGGCTACCATGGAGCTATCGGCTTGTTTTACTATGAAAACTATTATCTGAGGATAGCAGGCAAAAAGCTAAAATAAATAGCAGAAGACAAGTACATATCTTTGCTTAGGAAAAAAAATATTGTTTAAGCATTCCATTGTTTATATATTGAATTCAGGATTGAATATCAACTATAGTTTCTGAGATGTTACTGTTTCCTAACCAAGATTATGCTAACATTTTTATTACTGAATAGGTTCTTTCTTAAATAGATAATTGACATAAGGTAAAAGGACCATTTTTAGCACACTCCCCTTACAGAACTGGGTTTTCAAAGTTCATTGCCTGTTGTACGCTGTCTGCACATTATAGCTTAATTGCAGATTTTTGAAAAGACAAAATATGTTCATATCTTAGGAATTATGTCTTGCAGCCTACTAAATATGCTAATGCAGTACTAAGCAGGGATAAAGTTCTTGCCATACCACCCAACAGTTGCGTGGGACACGCTGCCAAGTTATTGTTAATTGTAAAGCACAAGCAGGCTTTGCAATCCATCTTAATTGTCATACTTACTTCAGGTTTTGTGATAAGGCTAGATGTTCTGTTTAAAGTGACAGTGTTGACAAGGGGAAAGGGTGTGGGCCTGAGCTTGTGGTTCTAGAGGGGTTATATGTTCTGACCTGCCGTAGGTTGATATGGACAGTCTGCAAGGGGATTTTAGTTGTCATGGGGTCCCCAGGCAGTTGAATAGAGTGACTGTCTGTCCTGCTTTTTCCTGTTAGGATCCTGACACGTGGAGCATTGATGAACTCAGCATAACGTTGAATAGGAGCTTTTTGGCAGCTGAGACACAAGGGCTAAGCTGCAGGTCAGAGATAACACTAGTGCAGATCTCCTCATGCACACAGTTAGTAGCATGCTTTCTTCCCTCCTGAGTGCAGGAAATAGCTCATGTTAAATACGTTCACTTTTCAGTTTTCCTTTCTTCTAAAATGGAGCTTGACAGATTGGGCTTTTCAGCTCCCCCTTTTTTTCACCACCTCTGCTTTCTACCTCAGAAATACTCTTCAGGAAGCAGGAGTTAATCTTGGTGAGGAAACGATAAGGTGATACTTGATTTTTCAGGGGAAAGCAGAAGGATATGACTGCTTAGTAACTGCACAGAAACGTACAGGCCTCTCTTTTTAAGGCTTCCCTTTGCTTTTCCTTTCACATCCCTTAAAGTTGAGAACTGCAGCAGACTGAAGGCCTGGTTGGTGGGATGCAAGAATAGTTTAAATAGCATCTAGAATAGGAAGGAAGTGTTAGGAAGGTACAATGATAAAACAGCTTCCCTGTACTTTTCTATCAGCTAGTAGGATCAGGTGAATTGGGTCGTTAGTTTCCCTACTTTGATGCATCCTGGCTGGCACAGAAATGTGTCTTTTGAAGTTGTTTCATACTCAGCCAAGTTTTTCACATGATTCCAAATACTGGATAACAAAGAGAGAGAGCATGAACATTGTCTTTATTAAATGATGTCAAGCCAGCATCCTGTACATGGAGACAATGTAAAAGTTTTTGTCTGTTTTTGGCATTAGGATTAAAACTGCCCTAAAATGCTTACATTAAAAGGCCTTGAATAGGACAGAAATTTGGGAGCTTATTCTTTAATAAGTGTATGTGTTGCTCATGAAGGATAACAATTGAGGCCCTCACCAGTGTGCTATAATCATGCCATGGAGAGATCACCTCTAGTGGTGAGGGGGGTTCACTTATTCTCAGGGCCCATTTAGTCCTTGGTCTTTTTGCTAAGACTGACAGCAAGAAAGTTAGGAGCAATTATGATAGTGGATTTTCTATTGACCCCTGTCCAGTGGGAGCTGGACTGAGACCACCAAATTCATTTAACTGAGCATGGTGTTGGACTACTAAGAAAAGTGAAACTATTGGTAAGTTCTCCCTACTATATACCCAAATGTATTCTTTTCTTCCCTACAGGCTCCACTCTGCCTCCTGTACCTGCGTGCAGCAGTGCCTTTCTCTGTGAATAGTCCCATTAATTTCAATGGGGCTACTCACAGAAGAGAGCACAGATCAGCATGAGTAAGAGTGGAAGAACTGGGTCCTGACCCTGCAGGCTTTTCCACATGGGTGGATTCCTGCACCCATGTTTAGAGCTCTGTTGACTTCATTGGGTCACTGTGCTGAACAGCTTGCAGGCTAAGACCTAATACTGTGTATGTATGTGCGTGTATTGTTCCCATTGATATCAATAGGAGTGATGTGGGAACAGGGAGAGGAGAATGGACAAAATACTGTATGAGCTACAGTTCTGATCATCTTTTGATACTTGGATTTATTTTACTATTTGCCAATGAATGGCCTGGACAGTTTTTTTCTGCTCTCTGCCCAAAGAAGGTCTTTGCTCTCACTTTCTTTGATTTTTAAGAAAAAGAAAATGGGTGGGAAAAAAATGACTCAGGAACTATTAACTCTTACTTTTATGTCTTGTATATGTAAAGTGAATAGGTTGAAGTGTGTGATCCATAGATGAAGTGCTTCTATTCTTTTCTTAGAGTAACTTTTATTCCTGTGGTTGATTTACTCTGAGGGGAGGAAGAGGCATAGAGTACAACAGTTTATGCTGTTTTATATACAAGGACTAATTTCAAACTGCTTTATGGTGGCTTCAGTTTTTCCTTGGAAAGCAGCATTGGGAGCTCTATGTACTTTCCTGGTTAACATGTGAATCATTCTCAAGTTTATATTAAAAGAGCTATGATAGTGCTAATATTACCACAGAGCTGAGCTTGGCCCTTTCATTCCAGAGGTTAAGTCACTGGACAGGGAATTAGAGGATCTGGCTTTTGTTTCCAGCTCTGTTGCAACTTCCTATATGACCTTGGGCAAGTCTCTTAATTTCACTCTATCTCAAAGCTTTCATCTGTATCATGGGGAAAACAATACTTGCCAACATCTCAAGGAGGGTTGGGAGGATATATGAAAGAATGTCTGTGAGGTGCTCAGATATTAAAGTGGTGCACACCAGAGAAAACCCCATAAAATAAATAAATTCATAGATCTCATGACACAGTACCTCTCCTTGACTGAATTTGTAAATATGGGTCTCAAATGGTTAATGATAGAAGAAAGCCCAACTTACATGAATCAGAGTCTGGTGAGTGTAAGCCTGAATTGGGCAAGGAATTTTCTAGTGAAGTAATAAAGAAGGGGAAAAAATGCAATGAGTTTTGTAAACAGATGTCGACGAGTGCAAGCAGAAAGAGCATGTCTGAGAAATCCTAAAACCTGACATTAGGTTAGGACAAAACAACATTAAAGACTTAGATGCCACATGGTGGAATTATACTAGATTTTGAATCTGTGTGTAAGAATGCAGACTTTGTTAGTTTTACAGATGTTGATGAAGAAAGTATATTTAATAAACCTGCTGAGAAAGAGGAACTTGTATTGAGATGAGCTTTTCAATTAAACAACTCACTCTAATTCACGGAACATAGCAGATGACTGTCAGTTCAAGAAAGCAGATGACCAAATTGCTTAGAAATGCTGGAATGTGCACAAGCGTGCACGTGCGCACACACACACACAAATATATATGTGTGTGAGAGAGAGCTCACTTCGCTTTCATTAGGGAGATGGACCAATCTATTTGCTTAAGAGAACTGTGCTAAAAAATATCAATGTCCATATCTAGGAAACAGAATGTAAGCTCTTTGGGCTACATGCTGTAGTTAGTTACTGTTAGGGGAAGAAAGAAAGTTGTACAGTATGAAATCCAATATCAGGAAGCCCCAAGTAAATAAAAACTATCTAAGGCTCTTTGTTACTGGTATTTACCAATTTTCATGCAATTTCCCCAGTTTTTGAAAGAGTCAGTATTCAGATTTTACCCATTTTTCACCCGAATGTTGGCTTTTCTGGGACCTGGGAATTTTTTTGCAGGGGAAGTGGGTGGGCTGCGTTGAAGGCCTGGGGTCAGGAGGAGGCTCTGCCAGCAGGGGGTGAGTACTCAAGAGTTGCAGCTTTCTGCTCCCGTCCTGACCCTGGCCCTTCAGTTGGGCCCTGTTCACTTCCTCTGTGTAGTGGGGGAGTGAGACGGGCCAAGAGTAAGGTCCCAGCAGCTGAGACCACCAGATTGCTGCAGGGAGTGGAAGGCTTCCTCAACTGCTACATGATGAGTAGCACCCTTTCCTCCTCTGTATGGGTACTGGGCCCCCTCCCTCCAATGCCCTTCATTTTTGGTTTTACTGATTTCCCCCACAGCCCTGGGTTTTTGCAATTTTTTAAAAAAACCTGATACATTCCTGGGAGATTAAAACAAACAAAGAAACAAACAAACAAAAACCCTGAAAAAGAAGGGCCTTAAAAATGTCTAAAGAGCAGTCAAAAGAGCATCCTAAATTATTACTGCTTCAATCAATATTAAGTTGTGGGGCACAGGTCTGGGAAGACGGTGGTAGATGCTCAATGGCTAGGGAAGAGTTAGGAACCTGTAAATGCATCCATTTCTTCACCCAGTTCTTTTATCAAAAATCTTTTACCCACTCTTATCTGACACCAACATTTTGTTTAACCTATGAGAATATTTCTGGGGAGAAAATGCCCCAAGCAACCAAATCACTTATTATTTTTTATGAAAAGAGTGCTTAAGCTTTACAGACAGAAATATAAGGACCCTGCCCACAAAGAGCTTACAATCTGAATTTTAGATATGGCCTAATGAGAGAGGGTAACGAACAGTAGAGAGGGACTGATGGACGGTAATGGAATCATATGGTTACTCAGTTTAGGCATGCTTGCATCTTGACGGTTCAGTTATGGTTTATGTATGTATCTTTATAATGTGAAGAGAATGACTGTTTCTCTCTGTCAGGCTGATGTGCAGAGCATCTGTTCCCCAGAAGTGGGTGGTCGAACTGGCTCGGTTGACTATATACACTCTCTAGTAATCCTGATACTATTACTATTACTTTCTTCGAAGCCTGCTGCCTTATCTTCCCTGCAGGTGTACCAAATGCACATGGTGGACCAAGTTTTTTTTCTTTTTTTCTTTTGCCCTCAGCTATACTGGATTCCAGTGACATCATTGCAGTTACTCCAGATTTACATGATGTAGCTGAGAACAGAATTTGTCCCATTTTGTTGATCGAATAAGGGGATACGTTCGATGGGACATATTCTGATCTTGTTAAGTTTGTCTGGAGTAATTGCATTTCTTCTAAAGAACTTTTTGGATTTGCAAAGGTGTAAACAAGATCAGAATATATCTCTAAGTCTCTGTATCCCAAAATAAGAAAAATGAATTCTGAAGACACATGGGGCTGGGATCCTGATGAGAGATCAGAATTTATTAATGGATGATCTATAACTTTTGTAGCTCAAAAGCAGATCCATGCTATTGAACATTGCTTTGGAACAAGATCATTTAGTATTTCATTACTTTGAAGTAATGCATGAGGGTCAGTGGTTCTTACGGAAAAGTGCAGAGTGCATTCCTGCAGTCTCCCAAATCCTACAATGTCTAGTGGTCCCCATTGGGCGCACAATACATTATAATGGACAATCCTTCTGGACCTGCTGGAATGGACCTCTCATGAGGGCAGATATGGGTAAGCTCAAACATAAATAGGAAGCAGCATTTCCTCTGCATTGTCTGAAGTTAGTGTATTTGTTCAAGAAAAATTATAATACGCTAATAATCCAGATAGATGAATCCCAGTTTTCCATATCTAAAAAGTGGACCTTTGACCCAACACTGTTATGTCTAAATTACAATTCTTAATATTCAGATAGACAGAGTGTCAATATAGTCAGAATAGGGCCCTGCAGGCTAAAATATGTTAAGGGTTCAGATCTCTTTAAATAAGTCTATGCTGATTTGTTTGTTCTTTCAGCTGAAACAGCTGGATGGAATGTATGTGTCGGGGGGGGGGGGGAAGGGTATCAGAAATGTCGGATTCTAAAGGGAAAGACAGAGTGGAGAGTGCCTCTCTTGGAAATACTTTCATCTGCTGACAATTAAATAGCAGTACCAACACCTCTCAGGGCTATCAGGTATGACAAAATAACTGTCAGCAGCAGTAGCATTGCTGTACTTCATTCACTGGTGCTCTTAAACCTGGTGAGTTTTATGAGGGGCATAATCTACATTTGTTTCACACATGGAATATACTTTTCTCATTCCTCGTTTGTTTACTATTTTGTTAGCTTTAAAGAAGGACAAAAGAAGGAGAAATATCCCTCAAATGATGAAGAGGAAATGGGTGAGTGTGAGAGACCTTCACAATTAAATCAATCTAAGCTTAAAAAAAACCCCAATGAATTTGTTTTTGTGTGCAATGCTAGTTGCCTTGCCAGTCTGAAGCTGGCACTGTGGGTTTGCTGTAATCACTGAGCTGAGAAAAAGAGACAGTCCTTTTTTTTTTTTTTTTTTTGTCATCACAAAGTCAAGCAAGACATAAGAAGTCGCATGCATAACACTTTTCTTGCTGCTTTCAACTGCCAATCTTTGTTTCTGGCTTCCAAATGCTTGTCCCCTCACCACTCCCAATTTTATTTTTGACCCTCTGTTACGACTATGATTTAAATATCAGTATTCATTTGGAAAATACTTCCTTTAAAATAGGGGCTTTGGTTAGAGTCAATTAAATGTGTAAGTATGCATGTGGATTCTTTTCCAGAGGCTGTCCCTGTCTTTTTTTTGTTTTTTGTTCGTCCCATGTATTATTTCTCATTCTGAGCCAGTTGTCAAGTAGATGGGTGGTACAGATTCAGAATGGCATCTTAAGTTCAGTACAGCATGACACATTGGCAAATTTCCAGAATCAGATTTTTTGGACACTGCGCAATATACTGTGGAGTGACGAGTTCAGCGTGGGGTCGCTACATAAAGTAGCTCAAAGAAAAATAGAAACAAAAGTAGATGAGGGAAGAAACAACAAGATGACAGACAGCAATACAGGGGGAAAATTACCTTCAGCCAACCAATCAAGATTAGAATAGTTTCATCCTTGGTACCAATACTCCTATAGCACAGAAACAACAGCTTCAGAAGGCCTGTGGCATCAACTATTTTATGTCTGGTTGTGTGTAGACCAGATAACGAGATCACCAAAACTGTGACAGTTGCCAGTCAGCCAGCACATTTGAGCTGCTAATTTGTTCCCATCTTGAGTCTTATAGCCCCATGCTATAATCTGGCCCTAACGGCGGAAAATTTATCCACAACCTCTCTGAGGTGCGGTGATGTAGTTAAAGCATTGGACTGTGAGTTATTAGAGCTGGGTTCTATTCCCAGCTCTGCCATTGATTTCCTATGTGACTGAACCCATCTCTCCATCTCTCGATGACTTAAGTTTCTTGGGGACGATAGTGCTTGCACACCTTTGTATGGTGCTTTGAGATCTTTAGATGGAAGGTGCAATAAAAGTGCAATGTGTTATTAAAGTCAGACTTGAGGGAGTAGGAGACTGATCTGCAAAAGGATTCACCTACCGAATTTGTGCCTGGGGCCCACGATTTTTACATAACTTACGGTGACAGCATTGTGCACATGCCCAACTCTGAAAAAAATATTAAGGAATGTGAAATCATCATAACTAAATGTATTAGAACAAAGTCTCTGCAGAAAATTGTTGCTAAGCTGAGGTTAATGAGTCTGGCACAAGCAGAGAATATGTGCATGAAGTCAGTTAAAAGGGAATACGGGCATACAATGAAAATGGCAACATGCTGGGAGTGTGTGTCTGCATGTGCCTGAATTAAGAGAGATGAATGGGGAGAAGGCATGTCAATAAACTGAGAAGCTTCTGGGAGATGCATGAGGTTATAATAAAAGACAAGCACATTGCTCCAGGGAGAGTTAGAGATAATGGCAACTTCCTGAATTCTATGTAGGAAGGAAAGAGGTGGCTTCATAGCTGTATGTGAATGATACAGAAAAGCCACTAGTCTAGAAGATACTTCAGGAGGTTTAAGAGGAAGACACTGAGAGCAAGGGTGTCTATGAGAGACTGAGCCCTAAAACCTATCCCAGACTTGCCAGGAAACTTTGGGGACCAAATCCATGATGCAATCCAGAGCGAATGTTCAGTCAAGTGGAAGAGATGCTCTTGCACTCTTGCATTCTTGCTATCTTGCTTTTGTATTGTGAGGGTAAAAGGTAGGCCACAGCTGGGATTTAATAGGACCTGTTAGTTCCTAGTGGACAGTGAACCAGGAGTGACAGTGAGGGGTGCCAAGGGAACCAACTGAGCTTCCATTTCTGAGAGATTTGACTGGGAAAGGCCATTGGAACAGTAAGGGGAAGTAGAGAGAAGGCTGAGACTGGTAGACTTCATCACCCCCATTCAGCTTTCCTGAATCTGGGGATGGGTATTTTTGAGAGCATCCAGTTTTCCCCTCTTGTTGGACTCATTCTTCCACAGCTCCTCCAGAATGATTTGTTCTTTTGGTCCCAAAGAAGGCTTCCTCTGTGGCATGGGCCCTTCAGTGCTTGTATTGAGCCAGCCAGATGGGGTTGCACAAGGCATTCTTCTTCTGTGAGGGGCTGATCATGTGGCCCTCTTACCCATACTTTGTGAGGGTAAAAAGAGGGGATCTCTACAGTACTGCCACTTCCTGCCAACCCAAGAGCTTGGGCCCAAAATAAATTTTATCACTGAAATAAGACCATATGAAGTTTTAACTTTCTTCACAGTTAGAGAAATCATTCCTACAGAATATCTTACATGGGGTTGGGTGACATAGGTGTCAGTGCTATGAGCCTGAAGTGCAATATGTTAGGTCCCAGTCCAGCAGATCAGTTAAGCACATACTTAACTTTAAGCATGTGAGTAGATCCATTGAAGCCAATGTGCCTGCTCAGATGCTTCATGTGAAACGTGCTTTCCTGGACTGGAGCTTCACAACACATTGTTTTTAAAAATGGAGACTATAGGTATGTAACCAAAAGTAATTTAGAGGCCTCTAAGCAATCTTTGCTAATGGGTTTTGGGTCGTATCTGTAGTTTACTACCAATATTGGTTTTCTGTTTTATTTTGTTGGAGGAGGGGTATTGGTATGTATGGACTCTTTTTCCCCTCCCTTTTTAAGGTGTTCTGTAGTATTTTAAATAATGTTTTGACATCGAGAAAAATTTATTATTAAAACAAACAAAGAATGTGTCAAATAGTCCCCCAGTCCAGGGGTGGGCAACTAGTGGCACCTGGACTGCCATATCATTTTATTTGGCTTGCCCACAGTCTTTCAGTAAAGCTGCTGCTGCCTCAGACTGCTCTGCTAGCCTCTGCTTCCCCATCAACACAGGCTCTGACTCCACCCCACCCCACACACTCCATTTACTGCCTTCCTATTGGCTGATTGTTTGGGAGCTGAGAGCTTCTGGCTAGGCCCACCCAGCAGTGGGCAGGTTGGGGAGCATCTCCGCCAATGAGGAGGAAGTAACCAGAGCTGGGTGGTGTAATGGCAGAGTCCCTTTCCTATTGGCATAATGGAGGGGTGGCCAAACCAAATCTGAGTGGCATTGCGATCCAGTGCATGGGGTCCTGCTCCCAGTCCTGGACTCCACCCCACATGGCAGAGCCTATGTCCATGGGGAAATAGAGTGGAGGCAGAGACTGGGAGCAGCAGAGGAAAAATGTTAAGAACGATGTTCTGTTGTTTTGTTTTCATGTATTAATTCTCTGCACATCAGCAGAGAATTAAACCGTTTTGTGTAAACCCTTTTTAAGGTTGTGCAATAAGGGGTTTTATATTTAAGAACTTCAGTTTTCCACTGTTAATTCATGGTTAAGTGTTTGTTAACATGCCATACTGTAGCAAAGATTTTTGAGTTATGTAATATGTAGTCACTTAAAAAAAAAAAAAAAAAGTACGGTCTGCCAAAGGGTTTAGTGGATTTTGTGGCCCTGTGCTGCCTTAAAGTTGCCCATTCTTGCCCTAATCAATCCTAGGGCAATCAGAGTGAGGCATTGTATTCTGCAGAAGATGGGGATTGATAAAGTCACTGCTGGCCCATGTGTGTATATATATGAGTTTTAGCAGTACTATGCTTCCACTTCTCCGGCCCTCTCTAGTCGCCCATGGAGATAAAGTTTCAGTGAGGATCAATGCCTGATGCACTCACAACTGTGGAAACACATGTAATTTTAAAAACTATCAATATTCATTTTAATGGTTAACACTTTGAGTTTCTCTCTCTCTCTCTCACAGTCATATGAAGGCCAGCCCTACCGGAAAGCCCTGCTTTAAAAGAAGAAATTATTCAGACTAAAGGAGTAGTTTTCCTAAGCAACCAGATCAAAGTGAAAACTCTCAGAATAGCTCACTCACAGGTTTCCTTTTGCACACAGGTTCATCAAGAGTGTCAGACACTTGGTGGGCAGTTCATATTCCTCTGACAAACTAAAATTTGGTGGGAAACTTCATAGGAACCCACGGTATCAGTAAGCCCTGCAAATATCTTGGGATCTCTCTTCTTTTTAAAAAAGACTTTAAAAATAATTTGGTGGATCTCTAATCTAGTTATCTGCTGTAACTACAATATACTGTGTATGTCTGACTCCCACAGACGAAGGCCTCTGTTTCCTTTCTGCCAGTACCTTAGTATCTGCCTTGCCCAGGAGTCTGCTGATGAAGACTTCCTGTTTGTTTTGAGTCACTGCTGGAGTGATAAATATACTTCAGCTTTCTCCTCAGAGAGGAAAGAAACCAGCTGCCCTGAACTAAAGAGAAAATATGTAGAAATTCCACCAAAGGGCCCTGTTATCATGGAGCCTCTATGGAAGCATAAAAACAAGAAATATAAGCTACGACAAAGGAAACAATTTACATACTAAAACATCCTTCCACATGAAGCAACATATTTGTTTTCCTTTAATCATTTATTTTCACTCTATAACTCTAATTTAAAATGGATTACAAATAAATAAATAAATGCAGGGGGTGGGGGAAGGGGGCAAAGAACCAACCCCATAAACATACACTACACAATAATGTTTGGCTGGATAAACAAACAATTATACTTGTGGTTTCTTGATCTGACCACAAGCTTTAAATGACATTTTTTTGCATGAACCTACAATGCTTCTGGATAAACAATTGTGTTTATATTGTCAGGAGCACCCAGTGCAGTGTTGTGTAATTTCTGTGTGTGATTACCAGGATATAGAATAAATTCCAAAATAAAAGAAAGGAAAGGAAAATGAGATTATTAGGTCATTTTTAATAAAAACAGCATAGTTTGGAATCACTTATAGCTTAATTTGTAATTTTAAAAGAATGCAGCAGTGGCTTTTAAGTTTCTGCAATTATCTTTTCATCTCTTTTTATCCTTTTTTTTTCTTTTTTTCTTTTTTTAATTAGAGATGGGACCCAAACCAAAAACCTGGATCCAAACCCAAGATCCAGGCTCATATCAGAGTTCACAGCTCTAACCTAGTTCCTGAAGAAGTCAGCTCTAAGCACTAGGAACTTCAGTTTTGAATTTTAAACTTCCAAGTTCAGAAGCATTTGAATCCAGGTGTTTTGGTTCTACCGGATATAGGGGTAGAAAGTTTATATCTTCATCAGTTTCAGAGTAGCAGCCGTGTTAGTCTGTATTCGCAAAAAGAAAAGGAGTACTTGTGGCACCTTAGCTCACCTTCGCTGTAGCTCACGAAAGCTTATGCTCAAATAAATTGGTTAGTCTCTAAGGTGCCACAAGTACTCCTTTTCTTTTTGCGAATACAGACTAACACGGCTGTTACTCTGAAACCTGACTTAGGTTTGCGAGGCTCAGGCTACAGGGCTGTTGAATTGCGTGGAGGGAGGGTCCCAGAGCCTGGGCTCCAGCCCGACCTCAAGTGTCTGCACAACAACTAAGCAGCCCTGTAGCCTCAACCCCACAAGCCGAGTCAGCTGAAATGCATTTATTTGCAGTATAGATGCACCCTCTGTTTCCCCTCCCACCCTCTCTCTGCCTTGTCTATTTAGATTCTAAGCAATTTGCAGCAGGGACTCTGTGTTTCTACAGTGGCTAGCATAATACGTCCCTGATCTTGGTTGAGGCCTCCAGGCACTACTGTAGTACAAATAATGAATAATAACAAATGAGAAGACATTCCAGGGTCAGTGGGTTTGTCCAGTCAGAACCTGCAAGGTGTACACTTCACATTCCAGAATCCCACAAAGTGTCCCTCTCATGGAAGAATCAGAAAGAAAGTTTGACCTACAGATGGTGGCATTTTCTGCTCTCTCATCTTTTTTTTTTTTTTTTTTTTTTTTTTTTAGACATGTGACCCTGGATTGTTTGTAAGGGGGGACGGGCTTGTGTGTGCAATGCCCACATTATTTGGGGGAATCAGTTTTTATTAAAAAAAGGTGCACACAAAAGCTCTGCTTTGGCTAAATAATATTTGAATTACCATTACACGAAAGGAGAACCTTCTTTTTCTTACATTTTTCGTACATTTTCCCTTAATTATCACACGCCCTAACTATTGGGAAACAATGTACACGCTCTTGTAAAGAACTGCACATATACATTCCTATAAGGTAAAAGGGTTATGTCCTCTATATCACTCAGTGAAGTTATGTGGAACAAAAATAATCATTTATAAGTGGTTTCAGTTTTACCTTTTTTATGGTTTACCTCTACTAACTCCTAGTAAAATATAATTTCTTCTGTTACAGCTGATGAAAAAAATCATTATGGCTTTAAAGCATGAGACTATAAAAAGCTGCAACTAGTTTAGATATCAGTTAGAAGTTAATTCTGAGTCACTGCAATTGAAAACATCAGTTTACAACATTTACTGGGTTGCTATAAAAATGTATTCCCCTGTGTTACGTTAAACGTGAGAAACTACACCTCAGTGTTTCCATTATTTATATATTTATTCATATCTTGCTGCTTCTGATTCAGCTGTGTAACTGTATGCAAAACAAATAACTACTGGGGAACAGAATAATTTGTATTTTGAGGGGAATAAATATCCTGAAGGATATATTTTTATGGGTGTGGTGGCACCTATAAAGAATCACATGGATTTTGCAGACAAAATATGAGAGAGAAAAAGTGGGTGAGACATTTTGGGCCCAGCAACCTTGACATTGGTCTGTTATGGAAAGGACATTTTTTGTTTGTTTGTTTGTTTTTTTAAATCCTCAAACAAATCCACATCTTAAAACACAGTGTGAGCACCCTAGCATATTTTACAAAGGCCCTGAAAAAGATTTATTATCAGTCCCATACAAATAGAAGGACAATGGGCCAGATCCTGGGGACTGCTCATGCTGCACCCATTACCACTCTAGGGTAGGAGAATTCGGGATGGGGTATAAAGGTAGCTATAAGCCACCTATACATTGCCCTGATCAGTTCCAGGATTGTTAGATATTGGTCTGGTCTTCACTGCACGACAGAACAGAGAGACCTGCACTGCCCTACACCTGGGTGCCTACAGCCTCCAAGGACTGTTCCAGCAGCTAAGGATTGGCTCAAAGTTGTGGCCCCCTGTTCTGGGAGTTAAAAGGAATGGCATAGAAAGTGGCCAGTGAAAGATATTTATTTTTTAAAAGGCTATTCATTGTCCATCAATCTTTCTATTGAAGGCTGGAGTTCATGGCAACAAAATAACACACTTTATTTAAGAAACATACACAGCAAAGTCATACATGTGTCTTTTGTGACCAGCCATTTCTGGGAAACTGACATTTTATTCCTCCCCCTCCAGCATCTGTAAATTCATGGAGTGCCCTGCATTTGACTTCTTTTCTACTGTCTTTCACGTCCTCTACACAAAAGATTCTCATTTAATGAAAACCATGTCGCTAGTTCCTTTAGTGCGATCCAGAGTTGCTCCTGAGTCACCTAGAACTGTAGCTTCTGCTGACGTGAAGACTTTCCGCCCCACGGATAACACGGCATGAATCCCTATGTGCCCCAGAGCCTGATTGGCGTGGATCTCCCAGCACACAGAAAGGTGACATGAGAGACTGCTTTCCTTGGGGATGAGTGACCTTCTTTCCTCTCTTCCCCACCCCTGCATTTATTAACTCTAGAATCCAGAACAGCAATGGGCAAATACTGAAAAGTGGGAAGGTGTGTTTGAATTGTCACACACTCATGGGGCTGTTTGAGACCGGTTTGATTTATTTTCCGTGAGTGTTCATGTGATGTTTTGTGGGTTTGCAAGGATGTTGGTGGAAAGTCTCCCAAATATTGATGCCAGAAATGTTTGCAGAGCCATCCTGAAAATGACCAATGCAGCCCTTAAGTGGTGCAAAGATAGTACAGCAGGGCAGTGAATCTGCCCCAGGGAGCCTCTGAAAAGTCCAGGATGCAGGCTCCTGAAGCTGGCTCTGAGTAACACAAAGCACTTCCACCCCCAGGGCCTGAGTGTGCTGTTTCAGCACTCTGTATCTGCCTATCAAATTAAATCTTGCACGAGTGTGGTAATTATCCATTGCAGTTTGCTATCTCTCTATCTTGGGTATTTATATAGCCTTTTTTACTGTAGTATCTGAATGCCTCACAATCTTTAATGTATTTATCCTCACAGTACCACTGCAAGGTAGGGAAGTGCTATTATCCCCACATTTTACAGATGGGGAAGGGAGGTGCAGAGAGGATAAGTGATTTGCCCAAGGTCACACAGGAAATCTGTGACAGAACAGGGACCAGATCTCATGCCTTAATAATCCTTCCTCCCCTACTAGTCTGCCATACTGGCCCAATCCTTCCCACATTTAGGATGAGTCCTTAAATTATTCTTATTTTGAAGGCACTGTACAGCCAAAGACAGTAATAGTACACACACACAAACAAAAGAAACATAAATAGTTGATCTAATATATTAAAAGTAAAATTAATACTAAAAATTAAGAAGCCTTCTATCTCTTATGATCACAGTGTTTGCCTTAGTGAGTGGGAGTCATTTTCATCGGGACTAGTCATATGTTTTTGTTTTTCTTTTCTTTCTTTGGTAGAGAAGTTTTCTAAGGTATTTTTCAAACTTTCCAGTTTAGCAAAGTGTTGGCTCAGATTGAAAAAGAGAACTGGGCACTAGGTCACAGGCAGAATTAGGTTTGCACTAGTGGAGGAGGCAGGTTGCTGACACAGCTACAATCAGACAAAAACATTTCAAACTTCTGGCTTTGTACTTCTCAAATGCCTCTCTTAGAAAATCGCTTAAGTTGTTATTAACATCCACCACCCACCTTCCCTTTCTGGTCCTGACATTGTGTAATAATAGATAATGTTGACATATGTTCCCTGCTGGTCAGAAATACTATACTTCTGTGAAAGGTAAAATTTTCAAGCAATGACAAAATGTATTTTACTTGGATAGAACATTAGTTATTGGCCTAATCTCACAATGTGGGATGTGGGGTAAAAGTTTTAATGTTTTAGTTGTGGGAGAGAGTTTGTTGGGACAGTGAAAGCATCAGTATGGGGTGTATTTAGTTTTTGCCATTTCTAGAGGTACTGGCTTTGTATCAAACTCTTGTGTCCTTAGGAATTTAAAAGAAACATTCCCAGTATGTATGAGGAACAGCTGTCTATGTACTCAGTGCAACTTTTCAAAATGACTATTTGAACATTTTCTCTAGCAGGGATTACAGAGCAAAGTTACATATGTGTCCGTTCCCCACCCTCCACCTACCCACTGGATTCTTTTTTACAGATCAGTTTTTAAAGCCTTAGTAACTGTAAAAAGATCTAAATTTGTATATCCATTTCCCATTAGACAAAGCTGTCTGAAAATAGAAAAAGAGGAAGAGACTGCAAAATCTACCAAACAAATATGAAGAAACTGTTTTTGAAAGTAATTTAGGGTGCAATTCGATAAAAGTGTGTCTAGTTTGCACGCTTCTGACGTCTGCACAAGACTGTGCAAGCCTGGAAAAACAGAGTTTTATTTTAAATTGTGCACGGGTTTCCCTGCTGGGGAAGCTGGAAAGAAATGTTTTATTTAATCTCATCTTTTGTATTTTATGAGTCTGAGCTGGTGTTAAAAATCCAGAAATCATCATGTTGGTTTTGTAACGTTCGGAACTAAACATCTCTTCTCTGATTTTGTTCTGAATGTATTGTCTTTCATCATCTTAAAAGTTGTGGTGGGGTTAGCAGTCACAGAGCCAGGCATTAGGCCCTGGTTCCGTTTCTATTGCAGGGTGTAGGCTGGCAATGCTAATACAGTTTTGGAGGCACCAATTCGGCACCCAGCCCATTTAGCTGGACTGGGTAGTGAGGAAATGTACTACAGTGAAGGAAAGCTTTAACCCCCCTGCCCCCCCCCCCCCCCAGGCAAGAATTAAGAGAAAGACAGGAGGGTCCTCAGGCCCACCTGAGCTCGGCCTCCTGCATGCTGTCTTACAGATATCCACCATGGAGTTGAGCTTCCACCATGTAAAAGTGAGTACCCTCTGCCTTACTTCCAAATCCTCCCCGCTCCCCATACAGTGAAATCACATCTGTCAGGGGGCCACCTACGGTTCTTGAGGTGGGGACAACATTTACCCCTTGGTCCTTCCACATACGTACATTCCCACTGATGATCTAGCTAATAAATGCTCTCTCTCCTTCCCTCAGGAGATGAAGAGCACACTTAGAAAACATGGCACACATATAGCAGTATGTGGAGGCAATAGGATTGCATGACACACGTACAGCAGTAAACTCAGATCCACCTGAATGGGCTTTGAGCTGGAGTTTGGCATTCTCAACCTGGGATTCAGATGTTGGCCAGAGATTGGTGGCACATTACCCTACACCTCTGACAAGGTTAGCAGGATGTTCCAGGTATGTTTATGCTGCACAGCATTGCCATGATCCTTGCCTGAGGGGAAAGACATACATGAAATAAGGAGCCCTGAAAAGAAGAGGACATAGAAGCTGTGAAGTTTAGGAGGACATAAGCATGCTGGACCAGGAAGATAATGGGGGAGCAAGGACACCAGCTAGCGTTCCCTGAGCCCCCTGATTCTCAGAGACAGTCTGATAGCCAAGGTGAGTAGGGATAGGTTGATTGTGCATATGTATTTGATTAATGGAGGGGTGGGCTAAGCAAATATAGTCTGTGTGATAGACAAATGGGTGTAGGATAGGTTCTTTAACTCCAGTTAGTGCAGAGCAGTAAGGTGGCTCCCCATCTGCTGATGATGGATAGGCATCCTGCCATTCTGTGTTGCTGGTGCACAGAGGGCTCTGGCTATGCAAAAGGTGGAATCATTTGTGGAATGACTGCAGTATTTCAGGGTTCAGCATGGGTTTCTGCCTTACTCCTTTGAAGAGGTAATGAACTGCAGTTGCTGAGGGAAGGGCGTGCCTTAATCAGTCTGCATACCGGTGACTACTAGCACAGAGTTGGGGGTGAGTAATGTAAAACAGAGGGTGTTGCTGTGTCTGGCTTAGCAACTGCCTAGCACTGTCCAGAAAGGATGCTGTAGAATCTGCAAGCATGCTTTCAGCCCCTGCCTTGGACAAAACACTCTGATGTCTGTTCTCACAATGTGAGGGGAGACTGGTAACTTCTATTAATGCTAATGGGACTTGTATGCCAAATATCCCATAGATCAAAAGGAGAATAGACTGCATGAAGATAACAAATGGATGTGCCAGCAACTCCTTGTGTGATGGGGCTTTAAGGACTGCATTTGTCATCATCGTTCCTTTTATAAAACTGAATATATGCAGTTTTTTGTCTTTTGGAGAGAGGTCGCTTTCTTAAAGCCTAAGGGACAACTTGTCCAACAGCTCCCCCAGTAGCTCTCCATTCATTCCATCTTCCAGATCAGAATCACCCTATTTGTTTTCCACCCCTTTCTGGGCTTATTCCAGGCTATGTGGCTCGGCTCCATTCTCAGTTACGCCCACTGATGTCAGTGGATTTGCACTGGTGTAACCATGAGAAGAATTTGGGTCCTCGTCTTTTTTACTCCCTTCCTCATTTGGTCCATTTAACACCAGCCGTTTCCCTGTCTCTTCTCAGAATTTTGCCTTTGTTGGTGTGAGAGTCTTCCACTCTGTAACTCCTGCCTCATGGTACAGCCTTACTGCTTCATTTTCAATCTCAGCTGATACCGGATCTGTTTTCCTGTGCCTCTGCCTCTTCTTCCCTCCCTCCCGCTGCTCTCTGTATAATATTTTGTGATCCAGTTTGTATGAAAACACTGGATAATAAAAAGTCCTATAGTATTAATTTGGTGCAGCAAATCCAATAGTGTATGTTACTTCATCCTCTAATCTTCTCTTATCTATGATAATGCATAAGTTTAATTTTCATTAACTGCGGGGGAGGGGTAGGGGTGGAGAGTGCTTCTTAAGCAGTTACTTCCTGGAGCTAAACTATTATCTTCCTTAAATACAGCTGTTTATATTATGCATAACATAATTCCTGTCATACAAATATATTATAACTCTTTGAAATACTTTGTGCTCTCAATTAGCATAAGTTTCAGTTTAGCTTTTATTAAAAAAAAATAGTGAAAAAGGCCCAGGGAACAGCACTTTCTATCTCCCCTTAGTAGAACTGGCTCTGAAGTGACCTCTGGCTTCTTGGGATGGAGCCAGCAGTGCTGCAGAGCTGGTACTTTCAACTGTAGGAGAAGAAAGTAAGTGTTAAGGGTAATGGGTGGAGGCAATAGGATTTCACACATCAGTGTCATTACAGATTTAGAGTCTCACTGTTCACATTACAGTAGAGCCTCATCTGAGATCAGGGCCCCATTGTGACAGTCCCTGCCCCAAAGAGCTTACACTCTAAATAGACAAGAGAGAGAAAAGGTGGGAGGAGAAACAGAGACACAAAGAGGTGAAGTGACTTGCCCAAGTCACACAGCAAGTCGGAGCCCAGATCTATGATTCGGTACATTTGCAATTTATACTTAAGAGTTAAGTGCATGTCTTTACAAAACAGGGTGCCATTTCGAGGTGAGATCTAAGGTGGCATGAATTGCACATTGTGAATGAGTATACAGAATAGAGCCCAGGTCTGCTGTGTCCTCTTTCTAGTGTCCTATTCACTGGACCACGCTGCCTCTTTACCAGTCCTGAAGTAATCCTTACTCATATAAGTAGTGCTAATGAAGTCAGTGGGACCAGCTTCTGGAATAAGAATTACTGTATGTGTAAGGTTTTGCAGTGTGAAGCCCTTAGAAGTGGCTTGCTGTCATTTCAGTGACTGTTACTTTTTCTCTAAGGGAGGGCACATGGAATGAATGATGAGGTGACTGAAAGGCACAATGGGGCTCCTTGGGATCACTGAAGGAAGACCCACATTTCATTATAAGAATTCCTCTTCCACGCACCTCAGCTTTCCTGATAACTTATTTAACATGTATATCATGGTAACATCCAGCGGCTACAATCTGGATCAGGGCCCACTGTGCTAAGCTCTTTACTAACATATGCAAAGAAACAGGGTTAAATCCTGGCCCCAGTGAAGTCAATTTCAAAAACCCTCTTGACTTCAATGGGGACAGGATTTCACCCATGTCCCTATCTTGAGTTTACAAACTAAGAAGACAAGTGACATATTAAAGGTGCAGAGGAGAGGGATGCAGTCAAATATATACATTTGCTGTACAAGGACTATATAAGAGTTAGGTATTAATATTGTTTATTATTGGTATTTTCAAGGAGTACTTGGTCCTGCCTAGGTGCAGGGGGCTGGATTAGATGACCTCTTGAGGTTCCTTCCAGGCCTATGTTTCTATGATTCTATTATTCTACATGATTTACAATTCTTACAATTATACTGAAGTTAAGTCTACGTCTTTACAAAACGGGTGCCCTTCAGAGGTGATAGGAAAGGTGATGTGAATTGCACCTCATAAGGTTTGGTTTATATCAATTTAGACTCCCTGGGCCAAAGTCATCCCTTGTTTGTCTTAAGTCACTCTGTTGAAGTCAGTTGAATCAAACTAGGGATGACTTTGGCCCAGGGAATCTAATCTGCTGTAAACCACCTGCTGAGGGGCCAGATGAAAAAGGTGCAGTAGGAAAAGTAACTGAGAGGTGAAAGGAGGTGTAAATAAAAAGCTGGTCTTCCGTTGCCTACTTTAACTTGTACCTTTTTTAGGCCCCTCAGTATGTAAGCAACACAAATTCTCTTGCACTCACATATGCTTACAGGTGCTTTTGCAATACCTTCAAATTACCTCTGAATTTGACCTCCCCCACCCGATGTTGTATATAAACCCATTTATGTGACTCTCTGTGGATGACACAAAGTCAATTTGATTAGTTTACATTGTAGTTGTATAGGGTAGGTCATAGCTAGCTTGCTTTGATTCATGTTTAATTTTAAAATCTACCTTTAACAACTCAAAAGAGTAACACACAGCACTTATAAAGTGCTTCACATCTTAAAAATGCTGCATCAGTATTAACAACTAACGAATTAGCAATGAATTAGCTCAATTGTTTTCATGTATATGGTTTCATAAATAACTTTCTAAAAGGGTTGTGACATACTTGTACCATTATTTTCTATGATAGCTGGAAAAAAAAATTCCTGGAAACATATGTTTATTTTTTTCCCTGCTTCTGACCACTCTGTTTGGAAAAACTGCCAAGTTTGACTCTAAACTTGCAAATACAGTAACTTTCTTCTTTGAAAATTTGAGTCTATAACCTCCGGAGCAGCTTTTGGTAGAAAGGATTGTTATGTTACTGACTCTTATGATCAATTTCATTTTCTTAAATTGATTTCATACACAAGGTTAACAGAGAAGGTCCAAACAAATGAATACATGTGCATTTATCTGACAGTATTTCATATACAAATAATGAAAGCAGTACATTATCAATTCTCCTTAGTAAGAAGTATTCTTCATGTTTTTATAAAAAGTACTTAAGAGCTGACTTTGAAGAAAGACTTTGAAAACTTGCCAAACCTTCTTTGTATTTTGAAAGTCCACATCAAGAAAGTAGTAAATAGTAATTGAGTGTAGGAAAAAGGAAACTATTAGTATTGTTTTCTTTTAAAGATAAAAAGAAAAATGCAGTGCAAAACTTCATAATCTCTGAAATGTGTATTTGTTGTTTGAATCAATTTAAAACAATTGTCACTATTAACTTCATGTTAGCTTGCCTACTGAACTGTACAAAATAGCTCTGTATCTGCTGGTTTCATGTATGTGAGGTTTTTTCCCCCCCCTCACTCTTTGGAGTTTTACAGTTTTAAATTATTCCATTTAATTGCAGAGTTAGAGCTATGCTAAGACTGTGCTTTAAAAAGTCCAGGATTGTTCAAACCTACATTCATTTTTCTAATTTAAGGACATCTATGCTTGATTTCCATAAACCAACAGTTCTTCACTACTCCTTTCTTGACACCCCATTTTTATTTAACTAAACTCAAATATCCCTACTTTTTGCTTAATTTGTAGACAGATCCTGGGCCAAATTCTTTGCTGGAGTAAATTAGTGCAGCACCTATTCAAGTCACCACTCGATACCAGCAGAAAATGTGGTCATGTGACTTCCCTAGAAGTTATTTTTAATAAACATTTTGAGATTTGTTTAGTGTGAAAATGCTCAAATGGAGATCAACTGTGTGCTTGGAAGGAACTACAGTGAACCCTCCCTATATACTGCAAAGGTTACAAGCTATCTCTCATGCTTGCATTGGTTACAGGAATTTATATTGTGTAATTATATGTAATCAAGTGGTTAACTTGTCTTTTATCACTGATAATGCAGGTTGTACTTATGCATATATTAATTGCAATGCCATTAAGCTGTCCCATGTGTGAGGTAGTATTATGAGGAACTGCCTGTTCACTTTAACTTTAAGTTCAATACATGTTCAGCTGAAAAGGAATCTACAGTGTATTTAAACTGTGAGAAACCGATGAGTTCACTGGAATTCTGGGTGTGATGTAATGTATAGCTGCCATTTAAAAATGGAACATTTGCCAACAATTTCCACACAGGTGTTCAGAGATTATTATGATGGACATGATATAAGAACCAAGAGAGGGAGATGGATAGGTAGGCACAGAGGTGCATACAAAACTGATTATAAATGTTGATTTTTTTAAGGGGGACCACTGTATTATTCTATATAGAGAAAATATATATTTGTGTATAGAATGAAGGTGGGATTGCATCACAGGTTTTACTGGCATGAGTTTGAGTGACTACATTTCTTAGGAGTTGAAGAAAGATGCTGGATTTTCAGAGTTTGCAAAGACCCTTTCAGGCTTACCAGTGCATCATCTCTTGTCTCCATCTTATTTTCACACATGTTGGCTCTGGACATCTCCTGCTTTTACTGTTTTCAAAAAGTTTGTATTTAATTTTATAATACTCAACAAAACATGACACAGATAAAACTGTGATATACAATACATGAATAGAAATATAATGCAAACATATATGAAAATGCTATCATACTGTCTGTACCTCCATTTGTCCATTGGTAAAATGGATTTAATGATGCATACCTAAAAGGTGAGTTACGAGGCTTAAGTCAGATCATACCTTCCTGCCAAAATATTTGTGGGATGTTGACAAGATGACCAGCAAACTCTGGGGATTATGGGGAGAGGGTTTAACCAAATCTTCCACTCAGTGGAGAGGCTTAGTTGTCCTATGGGTAGGGCAAGAGAATGTAGTCTCACAACTCTGTACATCTGTGGGGAAGTGAATGCCTAGTTGTGCAAAGGGGCATTCATTTTACTTTGCTACGCTGGCTTCAACTTTGTTGGCAGAGCAATTCCTTTGGGTGTGGCATTGTCATAGGCAATAGGGAGGGATGCAAAGGGAATTAAGGATGCATCCAGTGAGAGCTGTTCTTCCCCATCACCTACTCCCGTACCCCAAACCCTGCGCTGGACGACTCTGAAGTAGATCCTTAGGATCATAGAGCATTTGGGGGATGGTGCCACAGAGCTGGAACTCTTCACACCCCTGTACTTCAGTGACAGCCTTTTTGGACCATGCTCCTCTGTGCTTACAGAAGCAGAGGAGACAATCAAGGCCTTATTTACTTAATGTTTGTAAAGTGCCATGAGACCCTCAGATGCATGTTACCAGCATCTCATTATTATTACTCACTAAAGAAAAAAAATCTTGCTAATATGAATGTTTCAGTAAAAATACACTCTGATTTTTCAGATTTTTCTTCTCAGTTTGACAACAAAATTTTTACACTTACAGAAGAAGTGAGATTTTAGAAGGGCCTTCTTCTGATACCCAACACCATGCAGGACACAGGTGACGCAGAATTTCACATTTCTCTTTATGGCGAGGATGTACCCAAATAACTCTGCAAAATCACGAGCATAGAAGCTATGAGTGTCCACCAAAAGGAAAATACATCCTCATATAGGGTGAAATCCTGGTCCTACCCAAGTCAATGAGAGTTTTGCCATGGCTTTCAATGGGGCCAGGATTTCACCCATGATATTTCAGAATTGATGTAGCTCCATGGAGTTGAGTAGGAACAGTTTTATAAAGTGGTGATCTTTAAAATTTGATTTTTAAATTTTAAAAATGTAAAAGACAATGGTCTGTGGTCATCCCTGGTGAAGCTCCATCAAAAACAGTTGCATTCCATCAGGGATGAATTTGGACCTGTTTGTTTATTTAGAGGTTGTTTAAATGTTCTTTACCCTTCTCAACTACAAAAGTATACTGCTTTATTCCTGACAGTGTTGTAGTTCTTATAGGGAAGCAGAATTTCATCAAGTTAAACTTTTCTGTTTGCAAGGTTAAAAGAGGAGGCAGAAGGCCAGATTCACCTCTGTTATGCCAGTGACATAAAAAAAGTTAGTTTGGCTTTACACGGGTGTAATCAAAGGCAGAATTTGTCTTACAGATTTTCCATACATAAAGTTCACTTTGCTAACTCTCAATATGTAAAGCCACATTTAGAACTGAGCCACGCTTTACCTAGCCATAATGGATTGGAGTGGTGCCTTGTGGATTATCCATATTATCTATGATATCTCCATTCTAAGAGACTACTACTGATTAGTACATAAAATAAATTGCTTTTATTATTTCTTCTACTGCATATCTGACTGTTGTTGCACCACATTCCTAAGCAGACATCCAAATTTACCTTATTAAGCAATGATGCAAATAATACAATCCTAAGTGTGTTTTTTGTTTTGTTTTTTGTCATAATGATGACCTCAACTGTGCATTCCTTGTTCACAGAATGAATTAATTTTCAGTGTGCAAGGAATGCTGGTTTGGGCCCTATATCTTTGGGAAATACTATTCTGGAAAGATGCAGTTATCCTATGTGTTGTTATGATAGCGAGTCTGAGTGGAACTCCCTGTCTTTCTGCATTATTCTGTTTTACCTTAGGTCACTGTAACTGAGTGGTTGATGAAATATGATTTGAAACTGTTCCTTAAAGCCTGCTGCAAGGGGGCCCCACCCCATCCTTCCCTTATTTAAAACATTCCTAAAGCCATTTTCCAATGAAATCCCACTCAAGTGGACTGACTCACATCAGAAGACATTCCAGAAAGAAGAATAATTACACCATTGCTGGAATTGATGTAATGGTGTTTTTCAGGATACTTTAATAGACATGAGTGATGTTTTGGCAGGCAGTTGAAATAACCCTAGATATCTGATTGCATTACTGACTACAACCAAAGGGCATCTCTGGGGAAAGAGCATTACTTGAGGTACTTTCTTCATATTTGTAACTTGCTGTAGTTATCTTTTAACACAACACAGGATTTTTTTTTTAAAAGACAGACCTATGGAGAGTTTAATGGAGAAGTAGAACAAGATGTATTTACGAACTGAATTCTAAACATACACAGATTCCAAGAGACAGGCTTATGTAAACATCAACATAATTCTCTGGGTTATGTGCTGTTTAAAATAACATTAAGTTATGGATTTAGCCCAAAAGGTTGTCACTTAACAGCAGCATTTCTTTTGTAATCTGTATGGTTTGGATTTATTATCATTTTAATTTGATCTTTAAAAGGTAATGGAAATGGTTCTTCCCCCTTCTGTGGAATATTCTGAACATTGCATTCATTGCTCTCAGCTATTTAATTGAACTTTGGTACAATTGAACACTTGTACTTCTCATATATGTAGTTTTGGGGCTGGATGTTGATTAGCTGTAATGTAGACGAGTGGAGGGTTGGCAGGCAGTAAGGCCCACGACGCCTGCGAAGCTGCACTAGAATGACATGTACTGTGACTCTGCAAGAGAGTAGCACCACGGCAAGTGAAGAGGCAGGGAATGTGGGGAGCCAGGATAAGCTGGCCAGAAGAGATGACTGCACACAAGTGAGTTAGGGAAGCTAACGGCCTTATTTTCAAGGCTGTAATAAGTTATTTCCCTTCTCCCACTCCTGGAGCAAGAAGGGAGGAACTGTGAGTCAATTCCTTCCCAGGGCTATTTCTGAGGTAGTGCAGCTAAGTGCCACCTGATACTCCAGGCTGTCCCTAAAAGGCCTAATGTTATCCTAATTTATTAAGAATCTGTCTCTCTCTCATAGAAATATGTTTATTCTTTCTCTCTCTCTCTCTCTGTATGTGTTTTAATACCATACTTATCACTATGGTATTTTTATTATTAAAGGTAGTAAACACACTGGACCAAAGTGTGCCCTTGTTTAACATCCACACCGTCCCACTGAGAGCTCAATCATTGCCTTCACATCTAAGCTATATATTAAAAAAAAAAATCTGAGCATTGATATACCTGTTTTTATTTCTCAAAGCCTAGTCATTTAGCTACTCTCCTCAGGTAAACAGGTCTTTTTCTTGGTCTGGCATGCTGATAAGCCTTCACACTTGGCTGGGCCTGAGGTGCGTTTGTGCAAAGCCAGATTGTTTTAGTTAACATAATCAGTGAACTCACTGTTCTACCTGGATGTCTGGGAGAATTGCCAAGAGATTTCCCAACATTTCAATCAGAGACATAGGCTATAAAGCTGTCAGTTTTCTTGTAGGCCAATTTGCCTTTGCCATGGTTCTAACATTCTATTCATTTATAAAGGAATCAGCCCAGGTCTTTTGGGGTAATATTTTATGCTGGTTTCAATTTGAAGAATGATTCTTTCTTTCTTAAAGATACATTTAAAAAGAGCATTTCCTGACACAGGAAAAAAATTTCACACTATGATTTTGACACAATAGAAAAAAGAGAGCTTCCATTATTATTATTATTATTTATTACTATTTGCAGTGCTTGAGCCTGGCTCTCTTCATATATTGCCCCAATCTCAAGTGGCTCTCTTCTTAAACAAAGAAATTGAGCTATTCAGGTCAAATATTCAAGGATAATATTGGTCTGAGAAGTAATTACAATCAGAGATATGTTAAACTACCTGAAAATAATTCACTTTCACAGCAGAAAATATACCTACAAGTCTATGGGTTGTGGGTCATTGTCATCCACCCTCTTCCCATTTGCTATAATAAATTTTGGTGAAATAGCTACTACTGAGTACTGAATTTAAAAGATTTGTTTTCCCAAGCATTCCATATTCACCACGTTGTGCCAGATTACATCATGTAACCTCCAACTATGTCATGTCACTTTTTTCAGATGACTTGATGCAGTGGGACGTAGTATCACATCCACTTGACATTTCTTTAATAGTCTTCATGGGAAGTTTTCAATATTTGGTTCCTTGGATATTTTTCAAATGTATCAGCTTGGTATTTTTATGACTTGACCGGGCAATGAAAAGTGTAGATGATTCATATTGTTCAACAATACTTCAAATTGCATTGAACAGATGAAATACGTGATGGAAGTGGAGAAAGAATGTAGAGTACGGAAGCATAGCACTCAGTAAGCCTGCAGGAGAGGTAAGCAGAACCATCAAATATAGTTTGTAGGAGTTCTCCTGCTATTTAATGATTTTGAAGTTTTTTAGGCCTGCAGGTCAACATCCCAAGAAGATGTCAGTGCAACTAAGAAGGAAGATCAAGAACCTGGAAGATAGGGAGAGACAGGTTCTCTGGAAGGGAAAGCTGGAAATGAAGCAGGTTAAGAGCTTCACCTGTCACAGAAAAATTACACTTGCAATAAGGCAGATGTCAAAAGGACAGTATTAGCTTGGAAGACTTCAAAACAGGTGTTTGGAAGAAGGAGGGAATCTCATTCATAACCTAAACTGAAAATATTCAACATAAACAGCAACTTACCTGCATCAAGACTATATCAAGGCTTGACAAGTTCACCTGTCTGGTGCCTCATGCAGCTGATTTATCTGCCTGGACAGGTGGAAAACTGCCTAGACTTATCCATGAGTAAAGTGGAGTTGTTAGTGCAGTGCCATTGAGGAAGTGCTTTCTCTCACTGCAACAGTCGGAGTAAGCATGTTACAGTGCTACAAATTAGCAGACCGCTTTAAAACAGTTCCCAAGCATTGAAATTAGAAGTGCTTAATGCAGAATTCATATTTTCTAGCTCAGGCACAACGGGACTCTGGTGAATTTAATTTTTATTGCTTTCATGTTTTAAGTCATTTGTCTTTTGGAAGCAATCATGGGAGCTGCATTACAGCAGGACATATGAAGATTCTTGTTTGCATCTTGTAATCCTGATGATATTAATTCTTTACTACAAGCAAATGCCACCTGGAAAATAAAATTCTGTTCTTCCACTTGTACTCATGTTGCACAATACTCCCACTGAAGTAAATGGATCTCTCTATAGAGTAACAGTCTATTCAATGTGATAAGAGTAGCAGAATCCGCTTCACAGCCATTTGGATTCTGGAGAAAATAGTTTCTATCACAGAATTAAGTGGATACAGAAATATCCAAGGTCATATCCTTAGGTATTAACTGGTGTAGCTCTATTGACTACAATTAAAGTATGTTGATTTATACCAGCTAAGGATCTGGCCCATAAACATTTAAACGAGTGTTGTAATTTTTGGAAAATATCATCAGTCTCAGTAAAGAGTTACGTGATGTTATATTATTTAAAATCGTGTACTAAAACCAATGTTTTTTATAGTTATGTCAATCTTCCCCCATCTAAAATGTGCCAGAATCTACCGTTACCAAAATTTACCATGGTGCCATGTACTGTATGTAAGAAATCAGAGACCATGACTGCCATGCTCATTACTGTTTCATTGCTTGATGATTGGGAAATCTTTTTTCTGTCATTGTCTGATTTTTATATTGTCCGCAACAAGGCAAGGTCTTTGATGTTTTGTAACATTCTTCAGCATCACTAGAAAACAACTTGTTTTCTTAATTTTCAGTGGTTTATAACTGACTATAGAAGATCTTTTGGATTTAACCCCTAGTCACATATAAAATATTAAATATGGCCATTCTGAACCACTATGGGTTTTAGCCCTGATGTCTCTGGCAAATTCTAATTTGGGTAATTAAATCCTGCCTACATAAATTCCCAATGCAATTTTAATTGGATACAGGATTTTCCATTTCTAGTGCTAAATAATTGTGCAGTATTGATGTATGCTGTTAAACAGCTGATATGTTCTTTTCCAGAGGTCGCTGAATTTCATTGGTAAGTGAAACCACCCCTGTATGTATAAAGACACAAATCTTGAGAAATGCTGGATGTTCTTAGGATCAGGCACAAAGTTTGCCAAATGTTTTTGGCATTGAGATGAATGGTACTGTAGAAGTGTAAAATATCATTTGTTATTTCTAATCAAGTTATTCCAAATCTTCAAAGCTGTAGCCACACTAATGAATCACAAAAAAACAAAATAGATCTTTATACAGTATAACTTATTAGGTGACTACAGGGGTTAGACTGAGTGATCTGAGAGAGAAAGTTAGGCAAACATGGTTGTCCAGATATTGGTAAGGAACTATTATGTCATCCGAACACCCCCCCCCCCACCGTGGATGGTATTGACTTGGGAAAAAACAACCAAAGTGATAAGGGATTTATACTATTTGTGGAAGCAATACACTTACTTATTTTAAGAGATATAAAACATTGTCTCTTTTGCCCCCTTTGGCTGATGGAAGCGGGGCAGACCTGTTATCAGATAAAATGTATTGCATTATTTGTGGTATCCTGCAGAGATTTTTTCATGATTTTCTGTGGGACCGCAGAGACAACTTGGAGGGAAAATCACTACACTTTTGATACATTTGCCATATTTTTCAGCCGAGGGTGTAGTCCTAGCTGAATGACTTTGTACATAATGGTCACTCACCCATCATCCTATTTAACAGATTCACTCAACAACATTTAAATGCTGAAGGCATTTAACCAGCCATAGTGAAATCTGTTGTGGATATGTAGCTTTTTATGGGCAACCTTAGTGATCGTGCTAGCCCCAGGTCCTGTGATGGATTCTGTACTCTGACAGTTTTGATGGAAAATGTTTTACAGGGAAAGATGTTTGGCATGGAGTGGCTGCAGTATTAAATGAAGCTCATTGAGTCACCCCTTGCTTGCGTGACGTATCAGATTGTATTAACCTGGCTCCACAAAGGGAAAAAAATCAATATGTATGCAAATTTGACAAAGTTTTAAAAGCTATGTTTAGTCTTTACTGTTACCATGACAAAAGATGTCTCCCCAGCTGTGAGAGGCCTATTTACTAGAAGTTGACCTTGCTCATGTCCGTGGGGTAAATGGATCAGTTGGCTTGCCAGAAGATCAGCAGAAGTAAAACTAGTGTTAATCATTTACTAATGATCGTCTTCTATTTTGAGAGCCGTCACATTTTCTTTTCTCATAAAAAATGATGCTAAATTAATAGGCTACCCAAAACATTTGAAATCTCACAGATTATTTAAACATTTACAATGGACTACATACCATGAGTGACATTCATACCTGTACATAGAGACTGCACACCACTTAAGTCTTCAGAGTATACAGTCAATATTTTCATGAGAATCAATATTTACCTAACATACCAGATTTCAGTCAAGTGGGTTTTTCAAGTTTCTGGATTCCACAATCCTAGAATTTAGAACTATACTGAAGGAGCAGCTATAAAATAATATTAAAAGGTTGCATGGCAGACCCCATCAAGATGTTTCGTCAGGGATAATGTGCCCCAGTTGATATCAAACCCAAAATTTAGTTCATGAGGGTCATTGCTGGCACTAAGAAATATTTAGGAAAGTGATCTTGAAATGTTAGCATCCTCAGAAGTCATTTGAGTTTGGTTGTCCCTTAGCAAGGTTCTCTCAGTCTAGATTTTTTTTCAGATTCTTTTCTGAAGATATAAACAGCGGATTCAATATGATTACAAGGGCCTCAAAATGTATCTGGAAAAAAAAGGATACATAATGTATTTTCACTGAATCAGCCTCAATATTGTCCACATTCGTATCCATCACTCATCAAAAAATTAGTATTATCCTTGAATCCCTATTTTGTAAAGTATGTCTGTAAAGTACCTACTCTGTTTTCACTATCAAAACTGAAAAGAGAACAGGCATAATGTTGGAACTAGAGAGAATAATGATTCTATTAGGTTTGGGATTTCAATTTAACCCTAACAAGGCTAGAGAAGTTTGGCTTAACACAGCAACAGGGTTAGATGCATGATATATTTAGGACACAGCTTCAAAATAGAGGTCTCTCCAGTTGCCTAATTAGACAATGTGTGCGTGTGTAGATATGGGAGTGGAGAGGGGTGTGTCTGTGGGTGGCTGGCTGTGTGAGCTGGTTTTCAGCAGAGTAAAACTAAAAGATGTTAACTGTTAATGGAAATGGTATCTTTTCCATACAAATCTGCTAACTCTGGCATAGGGATGTGGAAACCTGGCACACACTAAAAGTATGAGAGGAATTTTGGATTGGTTTGAAAACAAATGCCTGAGGAGGCTCATGAAGATCATATGGATGGACAGTAAGGATTTAAACCATTTAGGAGATGAGCAGGTAGAGATAGTAGGCAGAGGTGGTGCAGAATAGGAAACTCCACTAGTCAGGGTAGCAGACTGTCAAGATAAGTAAAGAAGTAGCCCTTCAAGTATGGAAGGGACCATGTCTGTTGGAGAGATTTAGGGCCTGATAAAGCAAAGAACTTACACATACTTAACTTTAAGCATGTACAGAACGTAAGTCCTATTAAAATCTACATAAATATCTGCTTAAAGTTAAGTAGGTGCTTTAATACTTTTCAGATGCAGAATTCGGGCCTCAATGAATCATGACCCAGGTATAAAGCAAACAAAGAAAACCCACAATAAGAACTGGTGTCACATATAAAGAAGTGGAGAGAGAGCATTCTGAATTTTGAAGGCATCAGTAGGAGCTCATGATGATTTAAGGATTATGATGATGATGTGCACCATATATGTGGTTATAGTCACTCTCCGAATTAAAAAAATACTTTAGTCAGTGATACTTGTTAATCAGTATCTTATTTACATAAAGAGGTAGAATCAATGGAGACCCTCCAGAACATTTGAGGAAAATCTGTGGATTTTCTTCTGGAGTTTTAGTTTTCATTCTCCTCCTGTATTTTAGACTAAGCATCATTACATAAGAACGGCCATAGTGGGTCAGACCAAAGGTCCATCTAGCCCAGTATCCTGTCTTCCGAGAGCGGCCAATGCCAAGTGCTTCAGAGGGAATGAGCAGATCAGGTAATCATCAAGTGATCATTGTATTACAGAAGGTACTGCAGGTGGTTCAAAAATATTTATTAATTTTATTAAATTGAACTACCTTCCCTGCCACCGCATCACATTTTATGGGAAAAGCACACAAAACTTCACTAGCTGCACTGCAAAAGTCTGGCCCTTTTTGTTGAAAGTAATATAAACACTACTTCTAGCTCCATTGTTAGGAAGGCAGTAAGCACCTTATGTATCTGTTATATCTTTGATTGCACATTGAGACATGCAGTCTTATTCCTATCAAATCAGTGGAACTCCAGGGTGTGACAAATATACCCACCCTGATTAGCATTCACAGGATGATTCTGGGATGGAGATGAGCAGTGCACAGTTTTATAATGTTGGCGCTTCAATATAAGGCTTCAAGTTTAACACCCCATTAAGATGAATGGGCAGATTCACATTTCTCTTAGTAGTATCATGTGTCAGTCTGTCAACAGACCCATAAAGGCAACAGTGAATTGGTTTGTACTCTCAGGGTTAACATCACCATATAAAAAGGCTGGAAACAGAAATCGTTTAAAATGCTCATGAAACAATAAAAACTGGGGGGAAACCTAACTCCGTGGAGTGTGTTAAACTCGCACACCTGCAGATGGCTGCCTTCACAGATGGTCACTTGCCAGAAAGGCAGCAAACCAGGCAATGATTTGCATGGCTTGTGCGAGCACAGTCGGTCAGGCACTGTGTGTCTGCAGACCTCCACCCCTCTAAGGGTGGTGCAGAGCCCAAGTGAAGGCTGCTTCTGGCAACATTCCCTTGTGGATATTGGTCGGCATATCTTCTACCAGTAGAGAGGAGAATGCTCTGCACAGTAGCTTCTCACTAGCCCTCCATGAACTCCACGAACCCTGGAGCCCCAGTCCCAGAGAGGTTCCACAGAGGGGCTCTTCTGGAATGACGGAAGGGGGAATGATGCTGGGGACTCAGCACTACATGCCCCATCCATCTTCTGTGGAAAAAGCTACCCGAGCATGTGAAAATTTAATAAGCATGAATGATTTTGAGCCATTTCCCCCATTTACATATCGGGTAAAGGCAGCACCGAAAGAGTAAGTGACTTGCTGAAGGACAGGCTGCTGATTTCCAGTTCAATGTTTTTACCATTACCATATCTTCCCTTCTTCCTCCACACAGTATAGCACTTTCTGACACATTCTGATGCCATTGCCGAGCTATACAATGTGCAGCTTCACTGGAACAATAAATCCACACTTTTGATTTAGCATAACAATCCACTGAAATTAGCATTAATTTTTCTCACCAACCCCTACCTACTGTACCACATCTGCAAGGTTACAAGTCTGTAATATTTCATCTATTACATGACTCTGTTATAACTATAGCCAATGATTAATGTAGGGTTAATAATTTTGTCTGATGGAAGTTGGTATAAGAGAGCGATTGTCGCTGACTGAAACCTTATTAGGCTCCCTTTTGCTTGGTTTAGAGAACAGATTACTGTGTGCTTCACCTACTCAGCAACAAGCTTTTCCATAAAAAGACAAGAGTAAGAATATACCTGGAGGAACAAACTGTTTTCAGCTTGAAATTAACATACACACAATAGTCTGACACATCTTCAATTTGGTGTATCGCAAACTAGCTCATTATGTTCAGCATATATTTGTAGCATACAGTAATAACTCCTTTGGAACCATTAAGGGGTAATGCCACCAAACCACTATGCATTTGACTAGCTTTGCCCAAACTATGCCAGGTTTATGTGACAAGCTGGTGAGTCAAAATTGTATCCTTGATGCACATCTCTCCACTGTAAACCCTGTTTCTGTTTTAAAAGCACATTGCTGTTCTAGGGTCAGATAGAGGAAGTCTTGCAGCAAAGGGTCACAGTCCTATGAAACCAGTGCCTCTGGGCTGTGCATCTTCCCACATTTGGGATTTAAGAACGTCTGTATATAACTGAGGATCTCCAGTTATGCACTCATCCTACTCACTGAAACGATCGGCTCCTCAGATTTTTTTGCATTTGAGTCTGAAATGTACAAAAGAGGGCTTGGTTTGACCAAAGCAGAGTGAAATCAGCCCCAAATGCCCTCAAGCTATATTACACCTGCAGACAAAAGGTAAATTTATAGGAAAAAATTGACCATAACTTAATGTCGACATTAGCGGAAGTAACTTGCACTCTTCAGCATGCACAGCTGTGCTATCACTAGGGAATTTTTTGGCTACATGTGAATTTACACATCTGTCAAATAACTTGGAGATCCATAGGCAAACTTTAGCACTCAGGAACATTGTGTGGATTTGTGACACTTCCTGTAGGATTTTGAGTTCACAAAACAGTGAATGGATTGCAATTTTACAAGACTTTTTGCCGATATAGTTATAGGACCAAATTCTTGTCCCAGTTACACCAGTGTCATCTAATTGAAATCAAAGCCTTGACTCCAGAATGCTGAAGCCCACCTTTCTACATAGTCCAAGAAACAGAACAAAATTGCTCTTGTGCTTAGGTGCCTCCACGTACTTCCTACTCATTTTAGCATCTATTTCAAAATTGTATGTGGGTTTCCTCGCATGGAGTTTGTCTCTATTGTTATTTGTATTACAATAGCAACTTTAAGCCCCAACCAAGACTGGGACCTCATTGTGCTAGGTACAGAGCCAGAAACTGAACCCAGAGTTCTACTATCTTAGGTTGGTGCTTTAAGTACAAGACCATACTTCCTTTCCTCTGCTTTATTCCTGCCACATTCTTCTATTCCTTCTATCTTGTCTCACCCCTCTTTGTGTGCACTGCAGTTTCCTTCTCATTGACTCTTCAGCTCTTTTAAAAAGCTCACACTGAAGCTTCTTTCCTACATTTCTCATGGTTTTTATTTTCTGTCTTTCTCGTAAGCCTTCATATTGAGGCAACATAGTCTAGTGGACTAAGCACAGGACTGGGGAACCTTGAATTACTGAGTCCTAAATCTGATACTGCTATTAGCTCATTAGGTGGTCTTAGGAAAGGCACTTAAGCTCTTTGTGTCTCAATTTCTCCATCTGTAAAATGGGGGATAATGCTAATGACCTAGATCAGTGTTTCCCAAACTTGGGACGCCGCTTGTTCAGGGAAAGCCCCTGGTGGGCCAGGTTTGTTTACCTGCAGGTTCGGCTGATTGCGGCTCCCACTGGCTGCGGTTCGCCGCTGCAGGCCAATGGGGGCTATGGGAAGTGGCGCGGGCCGAGGGATGTACCGGCTGTCACTTCCTGCAGGTAAACAAACTGGCCCAGCCCGCTAGGGGCTTTCCCTGAACAAGCGGTGTCCCAAGTTTGGGAAACACTGACCTAGATCATAGGGATGTTGTGATGTTTAATTAGCTAACATCTATAAAGTCCTATATTAAATGCTAAGTATTTGTATAATTTTTAGGATAGAATGCTTCCATTCATTCAAAATTCATTGTCTTTATACCACTGTTTTCTGTAATTTACACTGTAGACTGCTGTCATGTATTTAAATATGTAAAGCATTTTGGGATACAGTTGATATGCTCCACTATGTAAAATATGGTTGTATTGTGCATATGGCAAATCATTTGGCATCATTTTTTAAAACTTCATAATTGTAGGACAAACACAATGAGTAAAGTTTTCCTTTAATTGTTGCATATCATAGTGTGATAAGCACAAAAGAATGGAAATGGCTTATCAGAATTGTGAAGCTGAGTTGTACAATATTGAGATATGTTGTGCATGTTGGTGGTATGAGTTGCAGGTGAAAAGTGGATTTTTAAAATTAATTTATCAACTAGTTTGTGCCATGGCCTAGCATGCAGGGTAATTGGGACAGACTCCAGGCTTGAGGTTAGGTTGCTGAATTTGGTTCAATTTAAAGCAGTGGACAGTTTGACTTCATACCATGTATCTGTCTCTTTGGAACCTGGCACTTAACAATTCCTTTTATACTTGGCAGGATAACTGATATATTTTCAGGTCTGAAAATTATTATGCAAACATGTAAGTGTTTGGATCTTCAGCAAGGAGTCTTGAACGAAGACACATTTTTTAAGTTTAGAAGCTCGAGATACAGGGCTAAAATATTGGAGGAACACTGACCGTATATTTCTATATATATCTTAAGAGATGATCTGCATGCACCTCCAATAGCCAACCCATTTACCAGACCCAGAAACACAAATCCATCAGCATCAAAGGGCAGAACTTAAGAAGTTCAGCTGTCACAACAGCACAGAGAGGTCCACCAACATTTTGGTGCAAGACCTTTTTTCCTCCCAAGAGCAACATCTGCTCCTTAGCATGCTGCTCATTTACATGGCAATACTCTAGTCACTCTTCCAGTGCACAGCTCTTGAATAGTAGTGCTGGTGTCTGAGCTCTGGAAGAAACCAAATGGTTTGGGTGTGCTTTTGTGCGCAATGAGTTATTCCTACAGTGTGCTTATTTATAATAATGGGCATTCATTATCATGAGAGAGCCTTTTTGGCTCAGGAGTCATCACAGTACATACTATGAATACATCTTGACAATAGTTTGCATTTGTGTATTATGGACCCATAATACGTATTTCTGTGTGTATATAAATCTGTAATACTGAATGAATAGTAAAAAAAAAAATCCTTAGGAAATTGCATGAACAGTAATTCCTTTTAAAATATTATATCTTGGCCAATTTTTTTTATTTCCAAATATCCTAGTCCACATTGTAGACTAACAGCCTGCCAGTTTCACTTAAAAGTAGCCAATTTTTAAGTTACAGAAGCAAAAAGAGCAGTGGAATATTCTTATTTTAGGACTCACTCCTCTAACTTAAACAAAAATTATAGAATTTTTATTGCTTTGCCCAAATCTCTGAAAAATGTTTTTACTGTAATTCAGGCTGGATCATTTTTTTCCTGCTCTGTTGTACACTACAAAATTTAGAGCTTGGTTTTCTTTATAAATAGAACACATTATTCAGGATCTATATTGATCTATTTAGTTCCAAGCCCAGATATAGCAAGATCTATTAGGAAACATGAGTCACTTTGTTGTATGTTTATTAATGGTATTTAATTCTTTCTTTGTTTCTTTGTGTTATTATTATTATTATTATTATTATTTTTTCTGAAGCAGAGCGCACTTTCCAATTATTCTGTGAGCTACGAGAGATTTTTCTCCACATACTGCTGTTCTGTATTGGTATCCTTATAGATGCTTTATCTTGCTCTTTTGAGATTGTAACATGATATGTTGTCCTGCACACAATGCCATAAGAAGAAAGTTTAAAATGATGTAAAATAAGAGATGCTGACAGAGTCTCAACCATAGCAGAGCTAGTTGGAAGCTGCTATTAAAATGACTTAAAGGGAGCAGGGAAATAATATTCAAATTGCAGGCATAACCACAAATGTTTGCATGAAAGGTTTTTTTTTTATTTTAACTAAGGTTTCGTTGTCAGGAGAAAAAGAATGACCATCTTTTAAGATTTCTCATCTACATACCTAAAAACATTATCTACTGGCATCAAAGGAACAAATGCACAGATTCATTAGAATAATTATAGAGAAAAGAGCAGTGAGCCTCCTTAGATTTTTAGTTTCATATAGTGACTGCCATGTTAGGGGGAAAAAACAGCTAATTAGAATCGCAAAAGACAGTACCAATGCTAAGAAAATGTGCTGTGTGATGAAGGTGGCAGAAGTTGCAAAAGATTTATATTTAATAAGAGGTAAGCAATGACTATCAATGTACAATAGTTTAAAAAGAACAGAAATTACCATTCAAATGCTTGGAATTTTGACATAAATGTTATCTAACCTTAAAAAGAATATGGTGGTAAAAATCATATATATTTATTCTGCATAGTTGAATGACTTCTTTCTTTCCTTCGCTAAAACCATGTACTACAGTTTGTTTTATTTATTCGGAGTATAGCTTTTAGACTGTTTAGCCAATCGGATAGGCTGTAAAGGCCTAGGACCAGGCTTGGTGCTGAGCTCCAAATGCGATTCCAGTCCTGACAGGGGGATTATAGGAAACAGATGACTTACGCTTCTAATTTGTGGCCTTAAATTGCAAACAGAATTTCAGGAGTCGAGCAGAGTAATAAATGGCAATAGAGAAAGCCACACACAGCCAAATCAGTATGTGGTGGTTGTAGGTTAAACTAAATAGGAAGAGACAGGTTATGATGGTTTAGTGTATTACAGAGAAGAAAGTCTTAAATTACTAGTGCTGAGAGGTATTGCACTATGGCAGACAGTATTGCATTGTGTAGTCTACAGATATCACAAGCAGAACAATAAAAAAGCAGGTTTAGCATAAAACCTGTTGCTGGACAAATCTTTTTCCCCTCAGAAATGGAAGCTGTGTTTTATGTTTGTTTTGACCTTAACTATATGCTTGCCCCTTAACATCTGTTTTCTACTGTTGCAGTTTTTCACACCAAATTAACTGTCAGGGATTCAGATAAAATAAGTGTAAAATATTTCAAAATTATTTTTGTTGACTTTCAGGACTAAAAAAGTGCTTCAATACTCTTTCTGTGCTGTATTGTAATACTTGGATCTCAAAGACATAAAATATGGTCAAACATTTTCAAAACATTAAAAATCTATGACGGTTTTTAAAAATGAAGCTTACGGCAGCCCTCAGACACATGGCTTTTTGACTAATTAGTATAATGATATCAAAATAGGTTTTGGGTTAGGTTGTTGAGCTTCCACTCTGAATCAGCTGACAAGTTTTATTATCATTTGGAGCTTGTTATTTATTTAATAAAACATTGTATCAAAAGGTTTCAGAGTAGCAGCCCTGTTAGTCTGTATTCGCAAAAAGAAAAGGAGTACTAGTGGCACCTTAGAGACTAACCAATTTATCTGAGCATAAGCTTTCATGAGCTACAGCTCACTTAATCAGAATGCATCCGATGAAGTGAGCTGTAGCTCACGAAAGCTTATGCTCAAATAAATTGGCTAGTCTCTAAGGTGCCACTAGTACTCCTTTTCTTATTGTATCAAAAGTTTGTTTCGTAGTGTTAATTGGGTCCTGCTTTTTATGAGCCTTAAATTAGAAAGATATACACTGGGAATCTACAGAGGTCTAAAGACTCACATGCAGAAACTAATGTTGAATTTGCTTTTCTTATATCGGTATAATTGAAATGCAAGAGAGATGGAGAGACAGAAAGAAGGCTGAGTTTTCAGCATGTGGAGTAGCTGGTGCCACAAAAGCGTTGTACTGTACAAAAAATGATCCATCAACTGTTAGTGCTTCTTAAGCTTCTTAATTTAAAGGGGTATTTTAAAAAAATAATATAGCTCTTTTATTTAGGAGTATGGGAATTACAGAGTCTGTGCAAGTGCTTTGAAAAATCCATATCAAATACCAAGTATCATGGTAGGGATTTCTACTGTAGAGATAATACTGCTTTAAAATGACAATTGATAAGGCTTAGAAATAATACTAACTCAAGGTTAAAAAAATAGACAAAACAAACCTTTGACCCATTGCAGTACCTGAGCCTGCCATGCTGCATGTGACATAGTAGTATATATACCCCATACTAGTATCCTCTTGGTCAGATAATCCATCATGCTAAAACCTTTAGTCTTTTCAACCACTGTGCTAGTGTACAACTTAGACGTTTTATTTCAGGCATCAAAGCCGGCTTGCATTAGAATGAACAAAACTGTTGTTATTGCAAAATGGTTATTGTTTTAAGCAGGTCTGTTGATAATCATTGAATATGACTTGCTAAATACATTTTGGTTAATCACTTGCAAAAATTATCCTTGTTAGAGCTGCTTCATATTCTGTGTCACTGTGATCTCAGCATAGGTTATAGCTGCTACGATTTTTTTCTTTAAGTCACCTGGTGAGAAAGGAAAACAAATCTTAGTTGAAAGCTTTTGTCTACCATACAGTCTCCTCTTTTCATCCCTAGGTTCTTTAAAAAAAAAAAAAAGCTCAATTATTGTCCGTGCCATAGAGAGAGGAATGGGGCCTATATGGGACCTGAACCTTTTTAGACAGGAGATAGCTTTTGTTTTTGCATCCCATCAACACTGATCACCTAATTAAATTTGATATCTCTGGCTGAAGCAAAATGATTTGTTAATTGTTCTTTGGGAATTTACTTAATGAGTTTAGATGTCTTTTGTATGGTACATGTGGGGGTATTTTGCAAAATGGAGCTGAAAAGAAAAACGGGGGCAAAGGCAGAAGAAAAAGAGCACCGAGAGAGCAAGGTGTAGTTTGAACAGAAATGTTGGTGGACTGCAGTCATTCATTAGTCAATAACAGAAAACAGATCTGAACTGTAAAAAACCCTCCCTGTCAAAAACAGCCATAGACATCTGTCAGGGATTCAGATATTACACCTTGATCAGACCAAGATAGTGACACCATTTTCTTTAACAAACACCAGCAGCCTTTCTTTTGCCTTCATTTTAACATTTCTCAGGGGTTGGATTCCCTTTCTTCTCCTGCTCTGTAGAGAGTAAAAGGAGCTTGTTAACTTGCTTAGATATTTTGACTGCTGATGCACTTTGGCCACTTGCCTGTGGTAACAGTGTCAAAGCATTACTCGGTATAATTGCTGTATTTGCAGTCTGAAGAGTGCTCGGACTTAGTGTTCAAGCGGCTGAATACAAAAGAAATTGTCATTTTTGAAAAATCTGGAATTATCCTCAAAGTTGAAACAATGCACAATGTTTAAAATGCCTTCTTTTTTCCCTTGTATTCAAAAACAAAAATTCAAATAGGTAACGTTTTGATAAATTGTTTCAAATAGCAAGTGGCACATTAAAGGCACAGTTTTAGTACTTTTTTTTTTTTTTTTTAGGTAGGGGGATTAACCAGTATAGGTGGAGGGGCTCTATTTTTCAGTTCTTCTACATCCAAAGCTACTCATTGGTCCATTAAAAAATCATATGCTTGGAGTCTTGGGCTTTCAAGGAATGCAGGATCAGGCCCATAAAGTGTGCAAAGTTACAAGCCAAATCATCTTTTTAGTTTCAAATAAGTGTCATGAAATATTTGAGCTCTTGTAATTAAGAAGTAACCAGAGAGTATTAAAAATATTAGTTACACTGACAATTGTGTCACAAGTTATATAGAGTATGGATTGCATGTGACAATTTTTTGATGGTCCTTCATTTAGCAAAGATGTGAATAATTTATAGATGCTCTTATGACATCCATTTTCCAAGTGGAAATTGAGAATATAATGGAGTTTAATTTTATTAATATGCAATAATAGATGGCATTCTAAAGCCATATTTGTTATATACTATACCTCTGTGATATAGTTGCATGCATCACTTGCTGTGTGATTCTTTTTTTCTTTTTTCTACATAAAGCAGATTGTAGGCAGGATTTGGTCTAGAAAAAAGCCTATGTTTTATGTTGAAACGTATGGACCAGATCTAGTGAGGCAAGCTACTGAATGCCCTCAACTCCCACTGATCAGCACACTGTGGAAGGAACTCCACCCCATGCATGATCAGGCCTTCTGGTACAAAGTAGGTGGAATCAGGATAAATTTGGCCTATAGATTCTAGACTTGACAGCCATTCTCAGGGGTCATCCTGACATGGATGCAAGGAAAGGGGTAAGCAAACACTGCTTTCTCATGGCCCTTTTTTTTTTGGTTAGGCCAAAGCTCTATCCTGAGGCACGTACACCGTGAAGAAAGCAACAGAGCTAAGCCTGTTTTTCTCTCCATAGCTATATAATATTTCAAAGCCTGCTTTTCTGACACGAGGTCCAAACCTGTGCTGAGTTTATTGTATTATTTTTTTCAAACCCAGCAAAAGGTCTATTCAGGACTCTTAGGCAATATTCCTTAGCTGGAGACACATTAATTGACACTAGGTGGGGATCTGGCCCAACAGGATAAACTGACCCCTGAAAGAGCTCCCTGACGTACCAAAATAAACTTCTTCAAAACCCTGTCCAGATCCCTGACTACCCCCAAACCTGGGAAAACAGATAAGCCTTGCAACATGCCTGGATGGTACTGTCCAATTGCCTATATAGGGGCCCAGTTCTATCATGTTTGGCTTCTCTCCTTGTTGTGGCAGGGGATCGGGGAACATGTTGACTTCACTGGAACTGCATTGGGTATAAGTCAGGGCAGCATTTGGTCCATGGAAGTCTTGTAAGGCAGCACCTAGTAAAATGATGTATCCTGCATTTTACTATTGCTTGTAGGCTTCAGTGCTTTCTCTTTCTAATTCAAAGTGAAGCATACTTTGTTTTACCGCCTCCAGATACCTTCTGTGGAGGGCTGATGCAGTATGATGTGCATTTTACCTGGCATTTGGGAGTGTTTGTTTAACACTGTACATGATTACTGCTCTTACAGTGCCAGATTCTACAAGATGATGAGCCCTTTCAAAAGGTGCTGAGCTCCCTCTGCTTTCAGAGAAACTGACAAGAGTGAAGGGTGCTGAGCATCTTGCTCAGCACCTTGTCATTCGTTATAACCTAACATACATGCCAGATTTGTCTCTACTATATTATTTAGGACTAGATCCTCCTCTTTCTCCTACTGATGTAAATCTGCAATGGCTCCTTTGAACATCAATAGAGTTATTGGAAATTTACATGATTGTACTTGGGATCAGAATCTGTCCTTTCACGTTTTGGGGTTGAAATCTCCTGAGTGGGCACGTCTACACTGCAATAAAAGATGAACAGCATGGCTGTGGCTGGCCTGGGTTAGCTGACTTGGGCTTGGGCTAAAAATTGCAGTGTAGACATTCAGGCTGAGTCTGGAGCTCCAGGCTCTGAAGCCCCATGAGAGGGGGTGGGTGTCAGAGTCTGGATTTCTGCCCAAGCCCAAATGTCTGCACTGCAGTTTTTAGCCCCACAGCCCACACCCCGTAAGCCTGAGTCAGTTGACTTTGGGTCTGAGACTTGGCGCTGCAGTGTAGACGTACCTTTTTACTGCAGTGTAGACGTACTTTACGCCAGTACACCCCAGTGTAATCAATGGCAAGCACTGCCCATTTGATTGTTGCTAGTACAAAATTGCCTTTATGTTTTTGGAAGACTTTGTGTTTTTTTTTCCCCAGTTGGCAGATCTCTCCATTTTAAAACTGCTTTTGAAGGAAAAAATATGGATTTCCAGAAGTAAGGGACTGTGAAAGAGAGCGCCTCCTCACAGGCTGGATTCACTGGGGCGGGGGTATGCTCTTGCTATATTATACAAAATTGTAACATGTAAGCTATTGTTTTGAAGCTTTACTATGTTATTGTCCTTTCTCATCTGAATAGGATGAGCAAATCTCTGGTGGATGTAGGTTAGCTAAGTAAGTCATGCATAGATGGAATTTATTAAGTTTGCACGGCTGTGACAGCTGTGAGTGGGAACAGTAACTCTGAATGTGCCAAAGGCTGAGAGAGGAGGAATTTTTGAATGTGTCTTAAAGGAAAACTGCAGTGTAATTATGAAAGCTATTCAAATCTCTACATTCAATTATGAAGGGGAGAAAGTCACTAAAAATGATTTTTAAAGAGTAGTAATCTGACAGGATGCTGTCAGTTGGACAATCTCCTGAGGCAGATTAGAGCAGAGAAAAGTCAGGTTCCATTAAGAACCATTGAAAATTGGGCATTTTAAAGATAAATCCATTTAAATGAAGATATATTTATATGTATTGATATAATGTAACAACTGGTTAAATTATCTGTTAAACTGACTAAAATGGTTATTTTTTACACAGAGAATTTACCTCAAAATAACTTTGAAACAAGTCTGATTTTCAGCAGCTTCTAATGGAAACGTAAGTCCCATTCTGCTTTCTGAGATGGAGTTCACCCTCTTTGCTGTATCATTAAAATGGCAGCTGTCACTTAGAAAGAGACAAATTCCAGTCACTGGGCCAATCCTGCTCTAGCCTTCTGCCCAGCAGTGACATTCAATTCAGTGGGAATTCTCACTTGAGTAAGTCACTCGTGTCTGTAAGGGTTTGCAGGATTGGACCCACTGAGGAATGCAGATGCAGAAACATTGAGAGGCAGCTAATGCTAAATAGAGGTTAAAAAAATTCATTTTTAAATTCAGTACATAGCCCAAATCCTGTTAGCACTTTAAAACCATATATGTGTTTCAGCCTTTTTAAGCCCCATAACTCAGGTTCACACCAACAAAACTGTGTGGGAAGGGTTAGGCCTGCTGCAAAAGAGGGTCTGTCTATTCCATGGTGGGGAGAAGTGTACAGTGAACTACTTCCTGTGGGCCCCCTTTAATCTTGCAATGTACACTGCCACCCTGAAGTTACAGTAGATTGAGGCCTAGAATAATCCCTATTGAGCTGCTGCAGAGGGAGAAAGAGATAACGGGATGTGTCTTAGAAAGACACCTTGTAAAAAGCTGTGTGTACTGCTGCTTTCTGCTACTCCTGTTGGCCAGGGTCTGTTTGTTTATTTGAGCTCTAATGGTCCCCTTACATCCTTCTAGGATGGAAAGTTCATCCTTGAGCTGTCAGCCAGGAGGCTCCTCTCGGTCTGTATGGGCCATTCAAGCTCCCCAGCTGAGTCACACACGGGGATGAAACTCTCCACTTCATCATCCCACCCCATGCTGTCACCACAGAACACCCAGATGGGAGGAGTCACCGATTCCATCCCTGTGCTGGGTTGACCTACACTAGGCCTGATTTCGATCTCGCAGAATAGCTTTATGATGGGTTTACTTCTGACTTTCACCTGTGTAAATGAGAGGAGAATCAGGACCAGGATTTGTGTCGCTTTGGGTTTGATTAGGACTCTGTGGCTGACGTATACAGATCCGAGGGCCCTCAAGCAGGGTAGATAAGGACAAAGTCTGGCTCCATCTGTGGCTTTCTATTTTTCTCCTCGGCATAGTGACTTGTCTCCATATATTGGTCCTTTATTTTCTAGACCTGCCCAGTTGTGCTCAGCACAACTTTAGAAGTGTGTCTCCGGGAAGGAAAGACACAGGTGGTTTTGAGCCACCTAGTTTTTTCAGTCCTGGGCGTCCCTGGGCACTGACACCATCTCCTATGTAAAACAGAGCAGCCTGATGATATGGTGGCTGTCAGTAGCCAACAAAGGCAACCCAGCAGCCAGGAATCAGCCAGGTACAGGGATATGCCCGCCTGCACATGGGAACAGGTTGTCAAAGGACCTATGGGATCCTTCCTTTGGCTTATTAAACTGTGTTCAGGTAAAAAGGAAAGGAGTACTTATGGCACCTTAGAGACTAACCAATTTATTTGAGCATAAGCTTTCGTGAGCTACAGCTCATTTCATCGGATGCATACTGTGGAAAATACAGAAGATGTTTTTATACACACAGACCATGAAAAAATGGGTGTTTATCACTACAAAAGGTTTTCTCTCCTCCCACCCCACTCTCCTGCTGGTAATAGCTTTTCATGGTCTGTGTGTATAAAAACATCTTCTGTATTTTCCACAGTATGCATCCGATGAAGTGAGCTGTAGCTCACAAAAGCTTATGCTCAAATAAATTGATTAGTCTCTAAGATGCCACAAGTACTCCTTTTCTTTTTGCGAATACAGACTAACACGGCTGTTACTCTGAAACCTGTGTTCAGGTACTTTCACTATTGGAATGGTGCAACACAACCTAACTGAACAGAGAATCTGGCCCATTGTGTTAGGTAAATATGTATCTACCAATGTAAGGAATTATCTTAATCACTGATGTTTTCCTTTGCTGTAGATACAAGGCTGAATGAGGGAATACAATACAATCATGAACAGTTTTAATAGGGATGGTTTTTTCTATTGTATGATAATTTTTGAAAATTTTTATAACTGTTAACAGCATCCCATTTTAGAGACTTGCTGAAAAAAATAAATTAATTGTCATTTTACAGGGCTCTTTAGGTGGCATCTTTTAATTTGCACCTTTTCTGGGACTTTTGTTGCAACCTAAGATTTAACTTACAGTAGGTTAAATCCACTTTTTTAATGAAGCACTTCTTTCTCTGTTTTTTGTTGTTAGACCACATGGGATATGTTCTATTGATGTGTGGGGAGTTATGATTAGATGAGAATATACCTCTGAGGAAGCTCATATTATCACACATAAAACATCATAAATTGCAGAAATGATGTTCACAACCATGAAAAAACAATGGGTTTATCTGAGTTTTTCCTAGTCACACCAGAGCATCAGTACAGTAGTTAAGGCTGTCTGAGAGTTTGCTGGGATTTATAATTTATTAAACATTTGATAAGGGCAGCTGAAAAAAATGTTCCCAAATCAAAACTGAATTTTGATTCAAACACATTCATTACTCTTTTGTGTTTACTTTGTATATTTCATGGTAAAATTCACAATTAGCAGCTGTATTGGCTATTTTGATAAATTATGTGGCACTTTTGTTCCCTGGTTAGATGACTTTGGGACTAACCAACACAGACTGAACAGCAAATATTATAACTGAATACACAATTTGAAGTTTGTGCTGTGTTGATTAATTAAGTTGGTCACATGAGTTATGTGTTCCAGATAGTAACTGGCCCAAGTTTTAGTGCAAATTGTGAATTTTATGTTCACTGTTAATCGTTCAGAACCCGAGGCTCAAATAATCTTGAGGCCACAAAATGTTTGCAGATGAAATTTGTGAATATTGTAGAATAGCAAATAAATCTCTGAATGTTAAGGTAAAATTATTTATTGCAAATTGTTCTCTCACTTCATATTTTGACACAAATCAATGAGGGCTTGATTCTGCACAATTAAAATTAATGGGAGTAGAATCGAGCCCCACAAAAGAAGCAAATTTATGAGTGGAATATACTTTTCCAGAAATACCCAGGTTTCCTTAATGCCACCTAATGGATGACATCTTAATGAATTTATGAATGCCACTAAATAATGGAGGACAAATAATGAAATACATGTCACCTTTGACTCTTGGTTTCTGGTATGTGCTGTTTTAACAAAAGTATTAAACAGATTATGGTGGGAAAATGTTACCCAAATTCAGTTTTAAAGATCTATCATGTTTTGAAATCCGAGTTCTCTCTTTTTTAGTCATTGTCAGAGCAAAGAAATTCTAACTTTTACAGTGTTTCAGAATAGGCACAAGATTAATTCCACACAATTTGTTTTAGTCAATGTAGACTGAAATCCATTAAAAGCCCTATTACAAAAATTAAGGACTATTGTAGGCTGTACAAAAAGCAGAGAGTTTTCCTTAATGAATCTATTGTTTTACAATATCTATTTATTAATGGTGCTATGGAAACTTACTGAAATGCACAGTGAAATGCATAGTGAAGAAAACTGCACACACATGCTGTAAGAATGGTTCCCTCTGATCCCCCTGTGGTCTCACGAATCATCAGATGTTCCTCTTCTTTGTCTCTCTTCTTTTTTTGGAGACAAGATAGCTGAAACTGCAACTTGTTCTGAGCAGGGCCTTGAAGCTACACACAGTGCTCCGCTGATTCCAAGCCCAGGGATCTACCCATGCTAGATAAGTTCAGGATTGGGGCCTAAAGTCTGTTTAATAATGAAAACCTCCAATGCCTACATATGAGTCTTTTTCAAGAGCATTTAAAAAGAAATCAAAGTGAAATATGGCATTAGCTACTTGGACATAGAGAAGTGCCCCAAATACACTGATCATATCTCAGGATATGCCTGTAAAAGTGCTCACATTCTACCCATGCGGTCAATTGCAAGTAAGATTTTCGTCAAAGTTGGTCAATAGCAGATGAAAATAATTTAAAAATGAGACTGTTCTATTAATACTATGAGCCAAAGCAGGAAGAAATGGAAAAACCCAGTTTATGCTTTCTCTAAGTTAAATCACTTATCCATGTTTTACCAGCCTTTATCAGAGTTTGTACACTTGCTCCAATTAAATTATTTTTCTTCAGGGAAGCTTGCGAGGCACTTACATAAATTCTGTTAATTTCTAAGTAATGCAGTCCTGACAATCACTTAAGACAAGATAGTTGATACTGCTGTCAGGAAAGACTCTTTTTCAGAAGAATGTTTTTATAGAATATCATTGTGACACTTTGCTCAGATGGATGTCTTTAGCAGAATTTGATTAATGTAATGTAATAAAAGAGATGCACACTAAAGTGTCTGTACATGTCTTGTTAAGTATGTTTGATTCATTATATGTAGTTCTCCTCACTTCTTTTCTCTTTCCTCAGTTCATTTTTTATTATTCAATAATATATCTATAAATATGAAAAAGTTGGCACTTTCAAAGTCTTTGACATATATGGCTATTAATTCATAACTCTAAAAAATTGTATCTTTCAACTTGTCATTTTAAAACTTGTACAGTTTATTACAATAAGTAACCTGTGTTGGAAATTAGATTTTGAACTTTAGCAAGGAGATAAATAAGCTTGTGGACACAGAAGTTATGGAGAAGATACCTAGATACAGTGATAAAATAAAATCACATGAAAAGATCACTTACTTGAAGATGATAATTTCAGAGCTCCCTGAGGATCACATTAGGATCATATATTGGAAATGGGCTGCAAGTTTATTTCAAATAATTTTAATTCCCAAAAGTTTTATAATACTTAGGGTTTTTCAGGTTTTTGTTGGTTGTCATTTGTGCTTGTCTCATCCCTCAGGTACCTTACATATATTAAAAGCACAGTCTTTAACTAATTACATCAAATTACTCTTAGAAAGACTCCAAAAAACCTTCTCAGCCCATATGCCATCTCCACCCTTTCTCAATTAATTTCCTGCAGCATGGGGAAAACCTGGGAAATCATAATATCCTCATGACTATTTATGACAACATTTTAGAGTCACTAGGTTACTTACTTCCCTGTTAGCCAACTGAGTCATGAAGATACAATGATAGTCCTTAACATACTTTGTTCCTGACTCAAACTTAATTTTTTTTATTAAAATAACTACCATGATTCTTTCCTGCTGAGGACATCTTGGGGCTTGTGGTAAGGGCTTCAGGAATCCTTTCAGAGCAAGTATGACGGGTTGTTGGGCACAATGTGACCCCTGTGGACTTAAGGGTGAGGGCTGAAATGGTAGTTTTGACTGGGGTATCTCTGTACTGTTTTCAGACATCACAAGGCCAATTTGGTTGATTGTTATAAATGTTGTGCTCTAAAGGCTTGTCTGGACTTAGAAGATGTGTTACTGCTTCATTGTAGTTTGACTGGTGGAAACTCCTAATCTAGTCACACTGCCCCAGTGCAAAATGGAGCATGCACCCAGCAACATAGCAAGTTATATCACACAAGTGCAGCACATCTACACTAGGGATTTACACTGCATAGCAACACTGGTCTAGCTATACTGGTGCAAAAATACCCAGTGTCCAGGGACTTAGTGAGGAAATAAGAGCCTGGAGGAAGAATATTACTACCCTATTTAGTTTTGATTGTTACACCCGCTGGATTATGCCATTTGCCTACTGGATATTGAGAGTTGATATCTTGGCAGTCAACATGCCACAATGCAGTGCACTGAGGAGAATGAAAAGTTTATACACAACAAACCTAGAGAGGTGACCACATTAAAAGCTGGGTGGTTTGGAGTGTTTATGATAAAGCACAATGACAGACGGGAGGTGGGTTTGTTGGCAGAAGAGAAAAAGGAAGTCATGGTTGCCCATCCAGGAGTGATGGAAAACCACACAATGTAACTGCCAAACAGGTTTTCAAACCAGCAAGTGTCTGAGCATAACACAGCAAGCACAGGAGATGTGGTGGGTAAAGAAATGCAAAATCAAAGCACCCAAATGGGGGCAAATAAATTAGCCATAGGAAACGGAAGGTGTGAGTGGTAGGGACTCAGGATGTAGATAGTACAATGTGCAGTCATGTCTCTGACACACTTTTGGTTTGCTATTCTCTGGGTGACAGGCTATTACATTATCTGTGGATGCGCTTGTGGCAGAAGCTTGGTCTCAAACTAGTATGCTAGTCTGGGCTTGCATTAGGTTAAACCACATAGCTTATTAACTCATGTCCTTGAAACACTATGGTTGTTATTCATTATACAGTCACAGTATCAGACAGAGATGCTGGGGTTCAATCTCACGACCTACCACTGTACAATATTTCCCTAAACTAAGGTAAACCATAGATGGCAGGCATCACTGAAAATCAGAACTCGTCCCTGTGAGCCCAATGGTATGTGATGGGGGTTGATTGCTGAAATTGCCTGTTTGCATACACATCTAGTCATACAGAGACAGCTTAGAAGTATGATACTTTCTCATGTATCCTGGGGATTTAGCTTTGTTTTGAGAGCAATGTGGGGTCTAGAAAAATATTATGGGGAGCTAAAAGACAAGAAAAAGAACTATGAGAGGGTCAGGCACTAAACCGTTGTAGAAATCCCTCCCCCTGCCAAACACACACAAAAACTAGGAATGCTTTAGACACTCCTTATTCCTACACAGGAAAGTATGTGGTCCTGCAAAATATGTGAAGGTGATCAATGAACCTGCTGTCTGACCATAATTCCTTTCCTTTTGTTAATTGGTTGCATAAATAAGGCACAGCACTCTTGTAAATGTTAATAAAACTGTATGTCAAAAGACTCAACTGCACTGATTCACGTCAGCATGCACAAATCTTCTTTAGATGTGTTTCTTCACTGGAGGAACCTACAATTATGCCAGGCCTGAATTTCAGAGGTATTGACAATCTGCCACTCCCAGCACCTTGGAAAAATCACATCTCTACTGTATTTCCATGAAATTTTCTGAAATTAATTTTAGCAGTGTGTATTCATTCAAAAATTTGTTAAACTATTTTTGCACAAAACCACTAGTTATTGTATAATTACTGTTTTTCAATTCTCACTTTTCAAAGAATTGCTGTTCCACCCTCACGGTAGAAAGACAAGAGAACAAAGGGGGAAAGCAAAAGTGAGCCAGACTGTTAGGAAAGAAGAGTTCTTATTGTGATGATCAATATGTCAGTGGGTGAGTGACTTGGATAAGCTTCTAGAATGATAGCAGAAAGTAAACAGCAATAAAATGAACAAAGAAGCATTTATTAATAAGAACACCACCACCCCAGTAAGCAGGGGTAATAGTGCACCATATTGCTAAGCACTTCAAGGCCGATGTCTCCATTCAGGTAAATTAGAATAGCTGCATTGATAGTAATAGAACTATGCCTATTTATAACAGCTTAAAATTAGTTTTGAGGATCCCACAAGGAACTCACTTTCTCCCATCTTACTTCCCCTGACACTGTTATCTAAAATAACTTCTACCTGGTTGGGACAGGGCTTTTATATAGCAGTATTGGCCAGACTGTGACTGGTTTTTGTTGCACCTGTGACACCTTAAATTAGCTTCAGATAGGCTGATTTGGGCCCAGTAGTAATTAATTGCCAGGGAATTACTCACACAATCACTCTCTTTCCCTGGTGTTAAACAGGGGAGAGAAGGCTTTTCTTCTGGGAGGTAAGAATTTCTACTTCCTTGAGATGGAGAAGAAAAGGAGAAATAACCTATGTTTACAGTGTTACATAACTAGCTAATTCCTTAAATAAGAAAACAGAAAATTCAAAAAGGAGAAATAAGAAAATGGATTTCCTTTCTACTCTGAGGAAAGACTGTAGACATTTAGGGTTTGTCTCTGTTTTTGCAGCAAAGAATTTAAGCATCTCCTTAAATATAAGTAAGTGAGTAGTCCCATGGAAGTTAATGTGTGTTGGAGGAAATCATTAGGGCTATTATGTATACTTCAAGTTAGACATGTACTTAATGGCTTTGCTGAATAGGGCCAGAGATGCTTAGATGTTTGTATGCCTGAGTCCTTAGAGGACAGAAGACAGTTAAATAGCACTAAGGCCCTGGCCCAAGTGAATGGACTCTTGCACCTCTGTGGAATCCCATTAGAATCACTAGAGCTTTTAAGCAGTTGCAAGAGTCTGCCAATATGAAACTCACTGTAGGGCCATGGTCTTTGAAGGTTACATGCATACACACACACACCATGAGAAGGAAAGGATTGAAGCTCTGCTCTCAAGGCCCTTGAATAATAAGCAAGAAACTTGCCTCCTGAGAGACTTCTGTTCCCTGATCACAGTGAAACCGAAGGGGAAAAAAATCTTTACCCTCTTCCTGACTCCTCCAGCACCCATTATAAAAGCAACAGCTTAGGTATAATTCACTTATGTACAGGAAACAATGTCGTATTGAATATAAGCTCAAACTGGACAAAGACTATTTGATTGTTGAGTCACTTTCTCTGCAAAGACACAGAATATATCTTATATCAGACTGAAAATTGATGACCAATAAATGATCATTCATTAGGTTTGTTTGCTGCTCATAGTAAATGTTCATAGTGTTGATGTACAAGACAATAAACAATTTGAAAAATGAGGAAGGGGCGTTACAGGGTGTAGAACACATTGTGGAGAAAGGGGTGTGTGCTGTGCTGGAAGCACAATAAGGTCAGGGCTGAAAAATGTAACTATATTGTAAAATCCTCCTTGACAATGGAGTTTCCTTCCCTGTTTCTTTAATGCTGACCTCTGACTTGTCATATTATCTTCCACCAAGAAGAGAAGTGAGAATTAAAAAATAAAGATAAGATCATAAAGGGTGAAATCCTTCCCTTCCTCCACCTCCCACATTAAACAAACAGGATTTGCTTTTTAGAAATAGATTGGCATCATTCCATGGCTACTGTTCCTATGCATATGCTGGAATAGGGCCTGTGACCCCAGCACACCACCTACATGATTGGTGGTATTTTTAATTGTAGATCCAAGGACCCTCTTTACCTCCCCCCCAAAGCAGTCTCTGTAAAGCTGATGTTCAGCTCACCTGCATGGCATGCCAGAGTTGCAGAGTTCTTCCATGTACCCACCTACTGTGTAGCAAAGGGTTAGTCCCATTTGCTCCTAAATGAAATGTACAAATATTCAGTTTAGCTGGCTTCATTATCTCTTCCTGGAAGGTAAAATGTCTTTACTACCTTGATGTAGTTCAATCTTCAGTTTAAAAACAAAGTTGTTATGTAAAAGTATGTTTAGAAAGTAAATTTTATCTTAGATGAAGTAATTAGTTTTGTAATTCAATCTTTGGTGATGTGTTTATTTAAGAAATATGCCTGAGTTTATATATTGCAAATGATTTACATATAAAAACTACATCAAGTTATTCACATATAAAAATGACATGATTGCTATTAAATTTAGCAGCCATATGGATGGTGAAGAGAGCTGCTTTATTGGCTCCAGCAACTATTTTTTATTCTACCTACCTAATGTCAGTATTGCTCTTTGTCCGCAGATAAAACACTTATGTGCAGGAAAATAGTCTCCAAAACCTAACATACAGAGATTTAATGTTAATATAGGAAGGGAAGTGCATAATCCAGCCAAAGAAGAAAAACCAAAAATTTGGTGTTATTGTGGAGCTGAGAGAGGGGTTTGTCATTTTTATCAATGAGACTAAACACTAGTTCTTGCAATATGTGCCATGCAAGATTTTATTGCTTTCTGTTGTTTTTAGTACTCGAAGAGAGATTAAATGAAATCTGGGATTATTTCAGACAGTGTTAGAAATGTGCAATAAAAGTTCATCGTCAGAATCAGGCTGACCCAGTTGGATTTTGTAGCTTTAGGTATTCCTCTATGAATACCCAAACAATTAAAGTTCTTCAGTCATAAGTTCTCTTGGATGGATGATGAAGTGGGGAGCAATAAATATCCCTATTAATATGGGGATTTCCCCCTCTGATGGTATTAATCTCTCTAGGATTACATGTAGTGGTACCAGTTTTTGTTTGTTTTTGATCATGAAAAGACCCATATGAATGTTGAATGTTACACATTTGAGTTCACCCACTGATGTGTGAAAAGTTCAGCACATGTATAAGTTTTCAAAGGATCATGGACTCTCTTTGCGCTATCTTCTTTTCAGCCTATATTAAGCGTTGGCTTTTACAAGAACTAAATGAGGTAAATCTAAATTGATTTAGATTCCCTGTTTTGCTTCTTTTTGTCAGAGGAAGAAGATTACATCTTGTATCTGATTAATTAACTGTTTTTATAGCATTTAAATCTTTATTTACATTTTAAAAATTAATGGGCTCAATTCGGCCGACTTGACTCAAGTTAACAATTATAAAATGGCACAGATGAGTGCCTTCTGCATTGGTCACAAACCCAGACACACACATGGAGTCAAGAAGGTTTAGGGTTTTGTTAAAAGAGAGCTACTGTAGCATGGCTCTACAATCAACCTTCAGTTGTTGGAGAAAGTGAGAGCTCTTCCTTGCTTCTTCAGGTGATTAAGGACTCCCTTGCCTTTATTCAAGGTGGATTTTGCTGATTAACAAACCTGACTTTCTGGAACTAGTGGAATTTCAGTTCAGGACACGAGTAGATGTCTTGGTGAAATATTACAGATGAAGTGAGCTGTAGCTCACGAAAGCTTATGCTCAAATAAATTTGTTAGTCTCTAAGGTGCCACAAGTACTCCTTTTCTTTTTGCGAATACAGACTAACACGGCTGCTACTCTAAAAAGAGGTAAGTAGGACACTTGTCATAATGTGCATGAAGTGGTAGGAAAGTGGTTGTAGAAAAGAAAGACAAAGGTCTGTTGTTTACATCCAGAGATAATAGGACACCAATTATATTTTCCTGTTGCTAGTCACTGGTAAATGTGCTTTTAAACATCACAACGGAAATATATTACATGTATGTTATGTACTGCATTTGGGCAGGTTTTGGTGGTCACTTGTTCCTCCATTTTGCCATGTCCCCAGATTGTCTCACATTTACTTCTCCCTGTCAATGCAGCACTGTCTTCAGCTGGGCCCAGGTATTTGTGTGCATGTCTCTGCTGCAGGGTTCAATGACTGTACTGTTGCTGTTTGTAGGGCTGGATGAATCTAGATGGTGGGTGCTAGTATGTATTGCTTTGCTTTTCTTCTTGATGCAGTTCTATCTAATCCTGCGTTGAGATCAGTGGAGTTACACAAGGGATGAATTTGGCCCAGAATGTTCAGTGCAAAAGTTTTCACAACACAGTTAAATAAATCAATAAATGTGGTCTTGGTTGGGACTTTCTTTATTTTTTTTGGCATTCATGAAATTTTTGAAGACAATTTTTCATGGTTCATTTCAAATTCCTAGTTCCGACTGCATTTGTCTGGTGGGTAACCACATGCTAATTTTTAGGGTTCCCAAACTGGTTAAATCTAATCCATGTTCTCAAGAGGGTTAGTAGAATTTACTTTGATTAGTTTTATCAGTCCTTTATGGGGAGGAGAAAGGAAACATGCTCTGGGGAACGAGTCTCTGTTGGAAAGAGTGACAATGCAACACAAGAGGATTAGTGAAGGACATAAATCCACACTGTATAGAGGTCAAGCACAGGAGTTTATTACGTACAGCGCTGACGGAGTGTTACCTTGCTTATTAGGCCCAGAGACACTGTCAATCAATTGATTATAATAGAAAATATGGATTTTCCATAGGCGGGGGAAAGTGATGCGGTAGGCAGTCCCACACCCTAGGATAGGTTTAGCTGCAAGACATGATAGCACAGTAGCCAATGGTCAAAGGTTACATAATGTTTTTGCCCATGGTCTCAAATTGACAAATTAACATTTGACATTTAATTAGTACTTTAATAAGTGTATTAGTATAAAATATATATGTTGACTTTTGATTTGGGGTCCATAGGAATGAAGTAGCTTCTTTGATTGTCCAACAGATACATATCTAGGGGTAAAAGCAAAGAAACAGTGAAAGTATATGGCAATAAAGATTCTTTCAAGTTGTTCATTTGTGTTTTAAGGCAGGCATTGGTTCCTGGGAAAGGGAGGCGAGAGGAGGCCATATCTTATACTGACATGCTTGAACCCTTCATAAACTCAAGGTTGGATGTGTGGGAAGAACATCTCCCTACAGAAGAAACTAACACAACAGAAACAGGGCTGCTTTGTTCTATTTGCAACTTTGAATAAGACACAATTATTGCCCCCAACATCTGGTGTTTTGCTGACTAGGCATGTCTTTGTGAAAGCAAGGTTATCTTTGGTTGTTCTGCTTTCTCTTAGCTAATCGCTATTTTCTAGGCCTCTGACCTCTTGACCAAACTCTGGACTTTGGGCCTGTACACAAATCCATATACCACGTTATTACATTAGCAATGGATTTTAACCCTTCAATTAGGTCTGCTGCCTTCCAAAGACCCTGCACAGAGTTAGAAGGCCCACTCAGGAAAATAACACTAGGTAGAAGAATGCTCATTGTTGGCATAGGACTGTCACTGGGTTTGTTTCAGGATGGTGGAATTATGTGAGCACAGAAGCTTTTCTGTAGGTTCAGCTACATTACCTAAGTATCCAAACTAAATAAGAGAAGCTGAATTAGGCCAGAAGCTGAAGCTGAAAGATCCCCAGAGTGGAGGGAAAAGAAGATGGAGGGAGAAGAAAGCACCTAATTCTTCTAGGAATCTTAGAAAATAAATGTTAAAGTAATTTAAAAATGAGTGCATCAAAAATAGATGAGAGAAAGTTCTGAATCAAACCCTGATGTATTTGGCCACAACTCCCATTGACTTCAGTGCAAGGTTTGCTACAGGATTGAGCTGTATGAGAATTAATATTGATTCTGTTCCTAACTTCCAGAAACTGGAATCCACGTCTCCCGGCTAGTACATGCCTATGGTGTTTCATATTCCCCCAATGAACAATACCAGAGCAAAAACATGAGGAGCACATTGCAAGCTCTGAAATCCGTGGTGGGTGGTAATTGTCTTGGTTGAGGTCTTGGCCTTTGTCTTTCCTGTGTGCATTGCTGAGATGGGTCCTCTGTCAAAACGCTAATGGCTTATCCTTGTAGAAAGGTGCTTGAGGTGATGTGTGGGGAAGAGAGAAGGGTGTCATTAAATTCACTACATCAGCTACATCTAAAGTGCTAGTAATAGTGGTGGCAGCAAATGGATATTGAACTTTTCACTCTGGTCCTTATTGTAGCAACCTGGTAGGGTGAGTGGGGACTGCAGGAACTCATGTTAGGAGCTGTTTTTGTGTGCTTCCTATTTTCACCTTGTTTGGTATTGACGCAGTGGAGAGTAGCATGTGTGTGAGACAGCAAAGCTTATTTTTAAAGACTAAGAGCCCCCCCCCCCCCATAATGAAGAGTTCAACTGAAATAAGTGGGGGAATTTTTTTTTCTTGCATGCCAGATTTCTTGCCACTTTCAAGCCAATCCTTTCAGTTCACTTCAATACAGTCACTGAAGGAGCTTAGAAAAAGAGAGGAAAAAGATCTTTGATATGCTAGATCAACCAAAAGTTTAAAAAAATCTTTCTTTGTATCTGCCATTTATAATGCAAATCTCAAGTTAGCATTTTGGGCTCACTTTGCTGGGTTCACTGAAGTACCTCAGCATACAAAGAGTGAGATACAGAGGGAGATCCCAAATGACAGAGTGTTTCTGATAGTTCAATAATAAATAAAAAAGGAATTTAAATCTTCTCATTTTTAAGTACCTTTCACCTCCTGTGTGTGTGTGTGAGAGAGAGAGAGAGAGAGAATATTACAGTATATTAGTTAAAGACATAGAGCCTTATCATCAACTGATGTAAATCAGCAAAGCTACATTGATACCAGTTGAGGATCTGGCCCATTGAGTAGGCGTTTCCAGCTATCTTCTATTGATTAGAGAAGAGAATGTGTATTAACAGTACATGTTTGGATAGAGAACACCTGAATAGGCCCCTGGCTTGCAAAAAAACCCACATTTTAAAGGGTCAGCTTTCTTAAACTATATTAGCTTGATTTTTTTCAAAGGTGCTGAACATTTGCTGTTCCACTGGCTTTGATGGGATTTGTTGGTGCTCCATACCTATCTCCTGCCACGTTTTAAAAAAATAAATAAATAACTCCAAAGCTAACTTTTATTGTGACTCCGCTGACTTCTATACAGTTGTATCAGGAATGAATTCTGCCTGCTATGTTTTCACTGGAAGATGCAAACACGTTTATACTTTTATGAACAGGAAAAGGAATTTAATTAGCGGTGATTTTACTTCTATTAGATACTATGCATTGTGTGTATTTTAAAAAAATTCTCTGGGTAACTGCACAAAACCTGTAGAAATACAGGGGATAGAATCACTTTTAAATTTCTGTGGTCTCCTTGGTTTTAACCCTATTAAATTCCCTAGCTCTGTTCCATAAAGGGTTCATATACTATAAAAACACATTTTTGAAATGCCAGCTATTTGGTTTTCTATTGAAGCTGCATTGAGTTCCAACAAGTGAAAGCGACTGAAAGTCGTGATGGACCCTACCCTGTCTTTAGGGTGACCAGATAGCAAGTGTGAAAAATCGGGACAGGGACTGGGGGGTAATAGGAGCCCATATTAAAAAAAAAAAGCCCCAAATATCAGGACTGTCCCTATAAAATCAGGACATCTGGTCACCCTACCTGCCTTTCTTGTGCACCCCAAGTTCCCATTACTATAATTTTATTAAACCAAGATGCAAAAGCTGCAATGAGGATGTTGCGCAAAACAATGCAAATGCCCTGTTTACCAAACCTCATTATCTCTTGGTTTGAATGAATTTGAAGACACGGTCCCTTCCCAGTGAACCCAGATTGTAAACTCTCTAAGGAAGTTTCAGTGTGCATGGGTAATCAGTCCTTTATTGGTAAACTCTTGTGAGTTCCTTAAATGTTTACTGCATTTGCATGGAAAATGTTGATATTTATTTTAAAGTTGTGTGGTTTTAACCCTCTTGCTGCTCTCCACTGCACCTGCTGTGTTGTCATTATCTATATCATGCTGAAATTGCTAGTATCTTTCATTAGATGTGGTGCATATGGTGGCTCAGCAAGTGTGGTTTTACTAGGACATATTTAGTCTGTTCTGTAACATGAAGACCTCATCAAATATTCCAAATGATGTTTGTACTCTGTTTTTTTCTTATGATTGTATTATTCTGCATTGACTTAAGAAATCAGTAGAATAAAACACATCTTGAATCATATATTTTTAAATTTTTATTTCAATCTATAAAACAACTCCCTATCCAGAACTCTGGATACCCATAGATTTTAAACCAGTATGACATAGGAGTTGCACAATAAATAGTCCAAAGGAACCGCATAAAAATGTATTCCTTGGCTGCTGAATACCCTGAGGCTGAAACCCAAGCATCAAGCTCAAGTACCCCTTTGCTACTGTGCTGTTGCTTCTGGAAAACTTCACCCATCTCATCCCAATAAAGTGTTTAACAAGCTGTGGTGGAGGAAAGAAAATGAAACAGTAAATCTGATCTTTAGGTTCAGAAGTTTTGATTATTTTGTTGAATCTGGGAAATGTTTGGAATAATATTGTATAGTCTATCAAAAGCTAAATTTGTCACAGACAGCCTCAGCATAATGTAAAGACAAGGGCCCGATCCAAAGCCCATTGATGCCAATTGACTGCACTAGACTATGGGTCAAGTTTTATGAGTGTGCAACCTTTAGTGCGGTAGGACATTTAGAGACAACCATAGGATGCATCTTAAATGCAAGGTAACACATCTTCCATTTCTATCCGTCTGAAAAACTCTGAATAAATCTTAAAGCTGAACTTGATTTTAGTCGTACATTGAAAATCCCTAAAATGGTTACCTCTGGATTCTGTTTCATACATAACGTAAAAACCCAGCATTCACAGCTGGCGATCCTGACTTCTTGTGAAGTCTCAGGAATGTGCTAAAACTGCATGTACATTCTGGCTTTTCAGGTGTAGGGGCTGACACTTCACAGTCATTTGGCTTCTGAAAGAAGGGAATTTTTGAAACACTGTGATTTTTAAAGTACTGCTAGACTGTGCTGTGGGGAAGCCTGTAATGCTTCTACTGCCTGTACCAGGCTATTAGGGAAAAACTCAGGGGAAAAATATAAATAAAATATGCCCAAGCATGCAAACCAATGATCTGTATGTTAAGCCTATTGGCACATACAGGACAATTTTATTGCATGACCTACTGGTTTAAAAACATCAAAAATATAAGTCAAATGACTTGAAGAACTGCTGTTTAGTGAGATAGAATGAATGAAGTCTTTAGTGAGTACATGCTTTCAGATTCATTACTTGGTTCTGTTCTGGTCATGCCCTATACCAGTCTTAACTGCCCCAGGCAGTCTTTTTGAGGACGTTTGACCTGCCAATCATATTTCAGAAACTACTGATATGGTACTTGCTGATTTAGTTTAGATTCCAAACAGGCTAGCTGCTGGATTACAGACTAATGACCCATCAGATGCTAAAGGCAAAGGCTTGAAGTGCACTAGTGAATTAAGCTTCAACATTGTCTGAAGGGAAGAATTTATTATGCCATTAAATTTGATTCAGTAAGTTTCACTTCTTTAGATGTATTGCACTAAGTAAAAAGTAAGAAATTAACGTAACGAAGAGTGTTGCCATTTTTCATTTTATTCTAGTAACGTCTTGCTGTTTAGGTATAGAACCCAGGGACAATATTTTGTTAAATTTTAGAAATATCAGTAGGAATGATAGGTTGGGACAACTGTGCACGGCTGACTAACCAACCATGGACTTCCACAAACTAGGTTCAGTTGAGTGTATGCTTCAGTTGGTAAATACATAGGAAAGTGAGGGTTGCCTGATCTGATGATACCCTAGGTGAGGTTGCAGGGGGCTTTCCATCAAACATCAGAGCCTCAGAGGTGTAAAGATATTATCAGGAAGTTACAGATGGCACTTGAGGTTTAATGTGAAACTTAATATAGACACATAATGAGATGAGTCAAATGAGGATTTCTGCTTGATTCTCAAATGATGTATAGGAATCTGAAGAAAATCCCACAATGTAAAGATCATTCTGACATAAAACAAAATTAAACATTTGGTGTTCTGTCTGTTGACATATGTCTCATGGTTGTCTTATAGCAACATATAAAGTGTTTATAAATAATAACAAAGATACTTAGGAAAATAATAGGATGCTTGTCTTTAGCTTTGGGCATTATTTACAATATTTGATAAAGCCTTCTGAGGTTTTAAAAGACATTTAAATGTTGTAAAGGTGATCATGTTATCAGTGGAATAGCCAAAAATTTGATGCTTTCCAATATGTGAAATGTAAGAATCAGTAATGCAGTATTTTCTTCTGCCATTCTCCTATACTAGCGGGAGTGGGAAGATAAAAGGGTTTTTTAAAAAGTGGGGAATGGTGAGCGGGGAAGCCTATAAACCTGTTTATATGTGTTGGACTCTAGTATTAATGATGAATAATAGTATTACAAATGTTATATGTTGCAGTGAGATACAAATGAACCTCTCTCTCTCTCTCTCTCTCTCTCTCTCTCTCTCTCTCCCAAGACAGTAGGTCTGGGATTAGGATTTTTCATTAGAACATTTTAATAACATTAGTACAACCCATAGTCAAAGGAAATATTAAATAGTCTACACTCAAAATTAGAATTAACCTAACGGACTGAATCTCCCCCCCCCCTTCCCTTTTCTAGTCACTCATTCCCTAAAAGGTGGTAGCTGTTCCTCATGAGCCAGGGAATGATTAAAAGTCACTCTGATTTATGTCCATACATAGCTCTAACTTTTTTTTATCTACATTCTGGAAAGACAAAAGTTCACTTCGACTTTTGTATTGAACCTATTTTCCTGTTTTGGTCTGGACCATTAAGAGAAACTACAATTCAGATTTTCCCCTTAGACTAGTAATGAAAAACAAATGTATATAATTTAGCTGACGACCACAAGCTCTGCTGTTTGTCTGTTTGTCTGTCCATTCGGTAGACTCTCAAAGAAAGGCAAGTCGATCCCAGTGATCTGCTCACTAGGCTGTCGGGAAATGCCATACTGCTCTAGAAAAACTGTCGGTGCCAATGAAACATCACGCACACAGACACATGCATCCCAAAATAACTTAAAACAGTACACTGTATTGATGTTTAATTGATCTGTTAAGCAAAGCTGGTTGTATCTTTGGTTTTGGACACACGTGTGCACAATCACTTGCCTCCCAGATTCGTGAAAACGCTGTAGTCCTCCATTTCCTCATGGCTAGCAGGATGTCTGTCAGAGTGGTTTTAAATTTAATTGGTGACTGTTATCTGCTTGTAGTACAGATTGTAGCAAAGAGCAGAGAGAGACTGTACAACCTGCTTGTCTGTGTATGTGGAAGAGGGTGGAGTTTCATGTAATACATCATCTCTAATTTGTTTCTGTGATTCCAGGTAGTCAGGTCCCTATTTCATGATCACATTTAACAAATCATTCCAAATCCACTTTTTGTTTTACTGGGAAAGTTATTGTTTCAGAACTAGGATGCAGAAAACAGGCATCTTATCACTAGTGGATCTAATCAAGTTCATGTCATGTTTTCCTACAAAGTTCACCTAAATTATTCACTCTATAGCCTGATGGTTAGGGTACTGGCCTGGCATGTCAGAGACCAAGGGAATGTCTACGTAGCAATTAAACGCCCATGGCTGACTCAGGCTCATCGGGCTCATGATGATGGGCTGTCAAACTGCTGTGTAAATGTTCAGGCCCAGGCTCTGGGACCCTACAAGGGGGACGGGGTGAGGACAGTTCCAGAACCTGGGCTGCAGCCCAAACCTGAACATCTAAACAGCAATTTTTAGCCCTGTGAACTTGGGTCAGCGCAGGTTTTTTATTCCAGTGTAGATGTACCCTAATGTTCCAATTCCAGATCGTCCGCCTGATGCAGACTGATGTGGGATGAAAAATTCCAGTCTGAATCAGGCAGTACGGGAGAGACTTAAGCTGGGTCTCCACATCCCAATCCAGAGCCCTAACAACCAGGCTACATGCTACCTTCCCAGTGAAAAAGCTCAGGTTTTCTTCTGAAAACTGACGTCTTGACATGTTTCAACCATGTTTCAAGAAAACTTTCAGAGGGTTTTGTTATCATTCCAGTGTGGAACAGAAACAGATCTTGAAATCTCAAAAGTTGTCACAAAACAGAGTTATAGTCCTTTGGTCAGCTCCAGTGGTGATGTCCATTTTTATTACAGAACAGGCCATTTAAGGCCTAAACTCCAAATTGACAATGGTGGGGAGGGATAGCTCAGTGGTTTGAGCATTGGCCTGGTAGGGTTGTGAGTTCTACCCTTGAAGAGGCCACTTGGGATTTGGGGCAAAAATATGGGATTGGTCCTGCTTTGAGCAGGGGGTTGGACTAGGTGACTTCCTGAGGTCACTTCCAACTCTGGCATTCTATGATTAGAGATAGCATTGAGCTTCCTGACCTTTTATTAGCCACCTCCATTAAAAAGACGTTAAAAGACCAAGACTTGTAGTTAAGATAACAAAAATTAAAGAATTTACAGCAGGTGTTTTGCAGAGAAGCTAATTATAAGACTCATGCCAAAGTAGCAAAAAAGCTGACCACTTAATTGTATGTAGCTTTTGTCTTCCTGTTGTGACAGCACTTAGAGTATATCTATCAGTCCAGTGGGATCCCGAATAGGGCTTTGGGTTCTACTGCAATATGCACAGTATAGGAAGGAATCTCTCATAGGAGTTTAAATCATTGCAAGCAGCCCCCCCGCTGAACGACAAGTTATGGCTCAATGAGCAAGTAATAGAGGTAACTGACATTCAGTGGGCCACAGTAATCCCTGGTGTAGCTGTGCTTTTTGGAATGTGTGACAACTTGGCCAGTGCTAGTTTGGGGGTGGGGGGGGGTAGGTCATTACAAAGGATTTCAAAATATTTCTTGCTTGCTTCAGAAAGTAATTTTTTTGGCTGGCTCTATAGTTTGTTGAAAAAAAGAGAGGGGGGAAAAAATCACACAATATTGTCCAAAAATGTTCCCTTTCCCCAATTTTGGGCTGCTCTACCAGTGACACCCTGAAAAAGAATATCACTCCTACCCTCCACCATCTCTCAGCTGGCTCTTTGCTAATTTCAGCATCCAGTTTTAAATTAATTTCTGAATTTTAAAATTCTCTAGGGACTTGTTCGTGCACAGTTAGATACATCTCATGTATTTCTCCTCTTGCCACCCTAACACCCATCTAGTCCTCTCTCCCCTTCCATCTCCTCCCACAGTCTCGCTGCCATTTGTGCCTCTGAAGCTTGTTACCTGGAATAGCCTTCCTGTAGCTCTCCACCTCTTTGACTTTCCATAATATTAGAAATATTATTATTAAACTCTCCCCTTTCCCCTCAATCTTTTCTCTTCTTTGCTTCGAGTCTGAACATAGAAATGGGATCCTGAAGCCACACAGTTCAAGCACCACCTCTGCCAAGTGACTTGCAGCCCTGAAACAATCATTGTCTGTTTCCCTATTTGTATAATGGGGATAATACTTAACTAGCTCATGGTGGTGCTATAAGAAATATTTAACATGTGTTAAGTGATACATAATTATCCGTTTTATAGTGAAATGTCTTATTATCAATTCAATTTCTATTCACTGCAGATTTCTATAATATATACTTGCCTACTGTCTTGTAGTAGTATTAAGTAAGTGTTGTGAAGTGTTTCAGAGTAACAGCCGTGTTAGTCTGTATTCGCAAAAACAAAAGGAGTACTTGTGGCACCTTAGAGACTAACCCATTTATTTGAGCGAATGCATCCGATGAAGTGAGCTGTAGCTCACGAAAGCTCATGCTCAAATAAATTTGTTAGTCTCTAAGGTGCCACAAGTCCTCCTTTTCTTGTTGTGAAGTGGTTTCCTTCTGGTGTGGGCTCCCCCCCCCGCCCTTTTCTCACCCCTCCCCCCCCCAAAAAAGATATTCCACAGACTGGTTGAAGGGGGGGCATATATGTATAAGAGCTGAGAGAGATAGAGGTTAGTATTTACCAGCTTCTGAAGCCATATATTTTATAAATACAGTCAGAGGCTGTTGGAACAGTGAGCACCAGAAATGCTGAGTGTGTCTATGAGCATACAATGTGCTGGCTGGGTGGATAGAATAGTTTGACCAAAGGGAAACTTATATATAGGTTGTATTCTTTGTTGTTTAGTATCCATCTCCATTCAGACCAATATTGCAGCGGCCTTATGTACTGTGAATAAAAATTAGGTCCAGGGTAACTAATATTTGTGAATTTCTTCTGTCTTCTACTGCTGAACACATGTTCTGGAAAGGTAATTGAGGAGCATGCCTTAAGGAAAGTGATGAAACATCCTCCCAAACTACTTTTTCTGTTTTTTCTATTATTATTTGTATTTCTGTAGTGTTGAGAAATCCTAGGCATGGGCCAGGACCCCATTGTGCTAGGCACTGTACAAATGCAGAACAAAAAGATGCTGCCTGCCCCTCTCAATGACAAAAATGTAGCTGCTAGCCAATGCAAAATCCATACTCCACATGCTGGTTGTGTTGGGTTTGGGTAAGGCGACATCAGAGGAGGTCTTTAGTGTCATTAAAAATCAGTTCTGTGCACTAATACAGCCCCTTCATGTTGTGCATTCCAAAACACTTTCCAAACATTAATCCTCCCAACTGCCTGGTGAGTTTAAGTACGTATTATCCCCATTTTACAGAAGGCACAGAGAGTGTAAACTTGGTGGGAAATCTTCTTCTGGAAAAGACTTTGTCTCTTGACTGTCTCTAGTTAAATGACTTGCTGAAGGTCACTTGCCCAGGGAGTCTATAGCAAAGCCAGGGAAAGAATCCAGATTGTGCAATTCATTGTTCTGTGCTTCAGTGCAAGATCATTCTCCCCTTTCAAGGGACTGATCCCGAGAGAAGCTGGGGCCTGATATTTTGCCTTTAGTCACTCTTTTCCTCAGTTCTGTTTGTCAATTTCTTAATTAAAATCACTCAAGATATTAAACTCAGCCTCCTCTTACAATCCTGGGTCTTTTATGAAAACATTGCTCTTGTTTGCCAGCTGGGTTTTCTTTCCCAGCCCTACCGTACTCTGTTTTATTATCTGTCAGAGTTTTGCATTGGGAGGCAAACTAAACACATGGGAACAAGCTAAAACAATAAAAGTGTTTTTCATAGTGGCTGGTTTTAATTTCAAAAGGGGAGTTTCAGTTACCTATTCTATAATGCTTCACTTAATCTCAGGTATTTCAGGTAGATTAATAGCATGCTGTAGTATGTCCCGTGTAAAATCAGTGATGCGGTATGTTACCTTGGATGCAATAGGTACAAGGTACAAACTTCAGTTAGCAAAAGTTTCTTGTTTATCTCTTCCTTGCATTTTAATTCATACCTTTGGTAAATTTTAAACACCCTTAGCAAATCTGGCAGGATTTCTAATACAACTGCAAAATTCCTGTAAAATACCTGTTTACCCTGAAAATGGGAAACATTTATATTTTGGAAACTTGTAGTGAAGTGCCATGCACATTTATCTTAACATATACTAAAAAATTTGGAATGTTTTTTAAAGTAGTAATTCATCAAATACAAATAGAAGACAAAGTACTGTGTATATTTCACCTGTCTATGTAAGGTACTTATGTGGCCTCTATTGCCATAGTATCTTAGCACCTCACAGTCTTTGCAACACCCCTGTAAGGTAGGGAAGTTCTAGTATCCCCATTTTAAAGAGGTTAAGGGACTTGGCCATGGTCATACAGGAAATCTGTAAGCAAAGAAGAAACTGAACCCCAGTCTTCTGAGTTCTCAGCTAACACCCTAACCACTGAACCATCCTTTTTGTCAGATTTTCCCCTTCCCCCTTTTTCTTTGAACATCAGAGGGGAAACTGGAAACTAGTCAAAACAGACATTTTCAGAAGGATAGCGAGTCTGTCAGCTTTAGACCATGTGAGGCCAAATGCTGTTTTGGTTACACAAGAGTAAACACATTGTCCTCAATACAGTTACATTGGTGTAACTCTGAGGAGAATTTGGCCCATCAAATCTGCAACATTCAGAGAATAGAAGAAAATGATAATAAAATGGAGTGATGTCAATTTTTCATAATGTAGGCAGATATGAACTGGTATAGACACAGTTTGGCCCACCATAGCATAGATATTATAGAAATGCATATGTAATAATAATTGGTCTAATTACATAAGTAGTATCAAGAAGTAAAGTACTGAATGTAAGATATGGGGATTTATCAGTAAACGAAGCCTCATTTTGTTGTACACTTTATCTCTCAAAAATGGGGAGCGAATTTATCTGGATTAGATTAATCTGCATTCTCTCTAGAATCAATTAATTTTTCAGAATTGTACTGGTTTGGAGTGTGTGTTGTTACTTGTTATCTGCCTAGGACTGGATTGAAACTATCAAATTATTTTTACAACAGCTGGATCATAACAAAGCTATTCAGTGAATTAGTAAATTGTTGCTTTGCAAACCACCGTAATTGCAGCAGTCGCATGGTTTGATCTTAACAGTGTTAGAGTAGCTATTACAAACTTTTGGAGCAATGCTAACCTTACCCCCCCACTCCCCTCCCCACCCAAAAATAATCCAACACCACACCTGACTCTCCACTGGCTTACACAAGTTTTACAATGATCTATATTCATTGGTGAGAATCATCTCTTTGAAATCAGTGTGTGAGGCGAATCAGGCCCCAAAGTGTGGGATTTTTAAAGGTGCTCAACATTGGCCCCACTCTATATGTATTGAAGCCAATGGTAAAACTCCTGTTGACTTCAGAGGAAGCTTGAGTTTGGCCAATGCTTAGTACTTTTGAATATAGTAACCAAGGTGTCTCAAATCACTGTATTTTCCACTGCATGCATCCGATGAAGTGGGCTGTAGCTCACGAAAGCTTATGCTGAAATAAATTTGTTAGTCTCTAAGGTGCCACAAGTCCTCCTGTTCTTTTTGCGAATACAGACTAACACGGCTGCTACTCTGAAACCTAAAATCACTGTATTACCATCACAATAATAATATGCTATTCCGGCTTTTTGAGTAGACATCCTGTGTGTAGACATGCAGCCAGCCTGCCTGTGAACCTGTGTCTGAACCATGATGCCTGGCCCTCCATTTTAGGAGGACTGTAATAGTTTTGGTTTCTTGAACACCACTATTCAAAACCACACACACACTAAAAATTATATTTTGCACCTGCTCTATGTACCAGTTTATATCTCCTGTGTTGAAATAATGTGATGATTAGTAGAACAATTCATTGTCATATAGTTGTTTTACAACTGGGAAAACGGAGATACTAATAAATTGGAATGGCAAACCCAAGATCACACAGTGAAGTAGCAGCACATCGGGTGATACAGTCCTGGGGTTCTTATTCTCTGTCTTCTGCTCTAATCACTAGAATTTAACTCAAGACATAAAATAAAGGAGTTATGGTTCAGGGCCAAAATGTCATTGCTTATGTGTTGTGGGATCTTTATGACACTATGGAATGTGATCTATGTATTAGTAATAGTAGGATAAATTAAGGACAGTTTTGACTTCAAATTTCCTTGATCTCTTGGGGATAAAACTTAATCCTTGCCTTCACTCTAACACGCTTTTTGTCGTTTAATTTCAATGATGATTTTTATGGTGAAATGTATTTATCTGCCAACCTTGTATTCAGTATGTACAATATAAAGAAGCATCAAGTCTCTGACTATATCTGAATCTAGAGATACAAGGTAGTTTACCTACTTAGGTTGGATACCTAAGAGCTTGTAAACAAATCCATAAATTTGTCATGTTGATTATAGTGTTGGCAAACACAATGGTTGATCATGTTATAAATGTTTATCAACACCCGCACTCACCCACCTGCTAAGAGGTGCTACGCTTTAATGAAATTGTTTGAATATCAAAGCTGGTTGCTAAGATACAATGTTCTTGTTACTAGGGTTTTGATGCTTACAGACTTCTGTTATCAAATAATGATTAGAGATGTGCTAACCTCAAGGTGCTCAGTGCAGTGAAAGGTTTACTGAGCCACAAATTAGTAAACTGTCTGCCTGACCAGACACTTACAGAAGGAGCACATGTGCATCAAACTTACAGAGCTGACATTTTTAAAGAAGACAAGATCTGGCAGTGTAAATGTTCCCATATATGATGAAAGACTGTCACAGGAAATGTTTACATGATCTGTTGCCTAGAACAATGTCTTCATGCCATTTTTTCCAACTTAGAATAACAGTGAAAACCCACGGTCAAATAATTGCTTTTTTCCCCCCCTCTACTAAAAATGTCTCCCAACATCCATGTCTTGCATTTTGCAAATAGTGAATTCCTGTTTTCTGCAGGCAATAAGATGAAGGAAACAAAGATTTGAAAGAAAATGAGCAGGAAGAGGATTTTGTAGGCAAAAGATCACATTTCTAGGTAATGCAATAAATTCAAGGTCAGGAGTTTTATTGATGTTTGTGTGTGTGTATATATACACCACAAGATGCTAAAGAAGAGAAACATCAAATATTGATACAATTTTCTTTTTAATTTAGGTGCTCTAAGCCCTCTGATTTGCTAATGCACTTCATCAGATGGTATAAATATTGCACTTCATTTTGTTCTTTTTAACAAGCATATTTCAGTGTTCTTAATCATCAAAGAAAATAATGAATAGCACAATACAGGTGTGATCAAAAGGATTTTGCTCGCACTGCTGAAATGGTAAGTTATCTTTAAGTGTAATTGTTGATCTCATTATTGAATTAAGGCTCAAGCAGTATTTACAGTACCTGCATTAGCATGAATTTGAGTTTGAAGACAGTTCAACTGAAATAATCTAAATTGTAAGCAGGGTTCATGTCAGCTTGTGGGACTGGCTATATATTTACATCGTCAGTAATTGTTTGTTTCAGTGCTGGATATGTTTTTCTACTTGTCCTGCAGCATCCAGTTGCTGCCACTTCACAAGATGCTCTTATTAATACAACCACAAATCTGTTGGCATATCTATTAGATATGGTAGATAACATTAAAATAGTGTAAATGCAGAAGACCTCAGAAGTATACTGCAGTTATGATTAATAAAATTAAAATATACAATTCAGATAAATTCATACTTTATCAAATGATACATGTGTGTATACTACACCCATGTTCTTAACATAACCTTGTTCTATCTGCAAGTGAGAGGTGGATGTACATACAAATATTCCATCTACAGAAGATGCCTTTACGTCATTACGATCATGATAGTCTGGTATGCATCAGTGCTACCAATTTTGAATGCCAGTTGCAATAACTCCAAGAATGATTTACCCAGCTCTAAGAATTCCATATAGATGAAATCTAGCCTGATGCAGAGGGTCTACACAAACACTTCTGTACCACTTAAGTTATGTACTAGAATGCATAGGGTTGGGGTCACCAGTGAATTAGCGGACAGGAGGACTCCATGCACTCTTGCCACATATTATGCAGAGAGTGGAAATGAGAGGTGGGGAGAGTTTACAGGACCACAATTGTGTTCTAGACACTAGGTCCACATCTCATGAGGTGCAGAGTAGCTAGTCATTATTTCCAAGGCTCTGCAAGGGCAAAGGGATTGTAGCCCTGGATCCTCACCCCAGGATGGTAGATTTCATCTCCTGAACCTTACCACCTGTACTTCATTCCCATTAAGCTAGAGTATGCTGGGTTTTGTGACTGAACTTAATCTTACTCTGAATGAGTACCATGGTTATTTCTGAAGGGTCCAGATTTACTGCACCATGATGTTTATTTACCATGGTATTCAAGAAAATATAGAGAATACTTCTGTAAATGGCACTGTTTCAATAAAAATAACTTTTTCCTCCAGCTGTGCCCACTAAGCTCAGGATATAAATATTTACAGTTGCATCTGAATACAGATGTATCTAGCTGCCTTGTAATTCAGATACTATCAAGCCATGCATACCTACCTGTCCATATGGGATAGTGTGGACACTTTATCTACAGCAGCTGTTGTCTAAATTGTGGGGGAGGGAAGCTTTTCTCTAAATTTATGTTGTAGTGAGTGATTTGCTTTGCATTAGATTATATTGGGATATACTGTGTCATGACCTGGTATAACCCAATTTAATGCAACACACATGTTTGTATTGTATTGCACATTTTAAAAAAATATCTCTGAGAACCTTAGGAGCAGGTGATTTCTGTAGATGGAAGATACTTACCCAGTGATATTTCCTACCAGCAAAAATTAGAGTATATAAAACTTCCAAAACAGAAAATTACAGATGGGGTAAAATTTTCAAAAGTCCCTAAATTACTTAATAGCTTAAATCCCACTTGGGCTGGAACTCTGGTTCTGTGGCCCGGCAAGGACCGACGGGCGGGGGACAAAGGGGGGTCACTTACATTGCTATTTTTAGCCCTACAGTGCAAGCCCAAGTCCAGTGACCTGCGTGCTCTGAGATTGACTGCTGTTAGGTGTGGGGTTTTGGGGCAGGGTAGACATACCCATAGAGACATTTTAAAATGTCACCTGTGACAAGTTATCTTGCATTCACTGATGTATGCCAGGAGCAACTCTGTTCAGGCCAGTGGAAATACTCGGGTATAAAAACAGTGCAAGTGAGATCTGAATAGAGTGATTGGTATCTAGAAATAAAGCATTATTGCAAGAAACTCACACTGGAAAGCTTTGAATTATTATTTTCCTTTTTAAATTTCATGAGCGATCAGTTCCCTTTTTGGAAACTAACTCCGTAGGAATGTAGGCAGAAGTACAAGGCCCAAAACTTAGGCCTCTATCACTGAAATGAGGTACCCAGCTCTAAATTTGGAAGCTCAGATAGGCACTTAGGCCAATATTTTTTGAAAACAGCAGCCTAAATTTAGGCTGCAAAACTTATAGCTTAAATGGCCTACTTTTGGAAAGTGCTGAGCACCCAGCAGCTCCCATGGATTTCAGCGGGCCTCTGCACTGGCACAGAAGTCTGCTTGCACAAATGCAGTTACAGAATTGGGGTCTGTGGATGTAAATATTACACTTACACACACACACACACACACACACACACACACACACATAATGTTAAAAGAACATTATCCAGGTTGCAAAATTAAGCTAGTTAAATTAAAGTAAGGAAATGCCAGAGTTAAGATTGCCTGAAATTTCCTTGGAATTGGTTTGGATCAAACTGAATCATTTTTTCAAATTTTCAGATCGTCCAGAAAATGGGAAAATTGGTTATTCTCACAGCTCTAGCCACCTGTAGCCCAGCTTTGGGATTTGCTGAAGTCTTGGATTGGAATAGCAAACCCTAAATATTTCTGCGAGTGACTGGGAGGAGGCAAATAGCACGGTGACTTGCCAGCCTTTTTAAAAATAAAGGTTTCTGTGTATGTGTATGTAAAAACACCTCCTACAATTTTCCTCCCTTGTGGCGATCAACCCTAGCAACCTTTGTCATGCTACAGTATATCATCATCCCCGTTGGCTGGTTGTGAACATCTCCCCTGTAAGGGAAAATAAAGCTGCTAGTTTTGCGCACACACTTCTAAAACTATAGGCAAGAAATACCTAAATATAAAACAAGGGCACCTTGGGATGAATGCTTTATAAGGGAGCCGATAACAGGCTGAGCTCATAATCACACTTGCACTTCCCCTGCCTTTTTTTATGTACACCTGTAGCTTGTTGACAATACACTTGATCATATGTGCGAGCTGCCCAGATTCATAGCTAATGTTATTAAAAAATGGTGTGCTCTCATTCTCGGGAATTGCTCTCTAAATACAGAAACAAAGCAACACACCTACACTGGCAAACAGAACCCATGCAGTATGAAAAAAAAATCACCTTTAAGTGGATGTCAACCAGGCTCTTGTTTTATAGCCCAGTGCTCTAACCTTAGCCCATTACACATGGTGGTGGTGTGAGTTTGAGGGTCAGTGAACACTGGATTTTCTCAGTAAATCACATGTACAGAACTACATGTGTTTAAATACCTTTGTGGAGGCCCAATGTGATGTAGCTAGGGGGAGACTTGTGTGCCTTTTAAAAGGGCGGTCTGTTTATTACATATAGTAGAACGTGCCTCACCATCCTTGATGTCATAGCAATTTCAGTAAAACGAAAATTAACCAAAAAAAGTGAAAGGTGGTGGTAACAGCCTCTAAAGTGTGGCATGGACAGGGTTCTGGTATGCTCTGACTTAGATATCTATCACGGAGATCTCAACAAAAATATTAAGAGGGAGAGCAAATACTAGTTTAGGAAGCTTGTATGAAAATTAATCAACTCAGCTTTTTTATTATATGAAAAATCTAAGGAAATGATACAGCTCTGGAAATTTGCAGCACTGTAAAATTTTCACAAATTGACATTCCAAAATGGTGATGATTTAAAATCATGTTCTTTGTTGATATCAACTATACATTTCAGTTGTTTGCCTGGGAGGGGTTATCTGTTTCATGCTGTTTTCTGGAACTGGTTATTCTTTTAATTTTGTTACTCCTCATTCATATGTTTCTGTAGTAATGAGTTAGACCGTAGTTGTTTCATTCTGGCTTAAAGAGGGATCAAGTTACATTTGCCTCCAAATTTAGATTTATAGAAAGCACTCTGGTTTCACCAAAGTCTACAGAGATGTGTCCATGATTTTTCTTTTAATCCCAATTAAAATGATATTTAAAGCAAATAAATATTTTCCTGAGAGTGCCCTGCATATTGGATAATGTTGATGGGGGTGGGGGGGTGGGGGACGGACAAGAATCTGAAACTGATATTGAGTAGAAAACAACTGTCCACACACAATGAAACTACTGCTTCAGTAGTTGTAGGGTTCCTGTCACCAGCATACATGAGCACCTTCTAAGATCCCCATCTTTCAAAGAGTCCTTTCAAAGGGGGCAGTAGCTAGAAAGAGGGAGCAGAAGGGAGGTAGTGGCTATATTTCCAAAATTTTAATTGGGATTGGGAAGCTCGTTGATCGACTACATTCACAGGGGAAATTCGGTATGAAGGGGAATTCATCCAGTAATTGAGTGTGTGTGTGTGTGTGTGTGTGTGTGTACAGATGGCCCATGGCTTCCTCTGGACCTTCAGACCTGGATAATTACTTCCCTGCAGTGGAATAGCTGAGCTTTAGCACTCCTTTTCTAACAGCCCATTTCCCCTCTCTATCCAGATTGTTCTGAATGGGTTGAGTGCCTATCCTGTCCTCAGCAGAGCACGTACCCTGAGCTTGTGTTCAAACTTGTCCCCTTCCTGGAGTGTGGTTTCACTGGTGACTTCAAAACAATGACAAAATGCAAACCCCTTTATTGTCTAGACTTCTTATTTCTCTACATGCCTCTCCTTTATCCAGCAAGCCCTTTTCCCCTCCCCACCACCTCTTTTCTCAGATCCTTTCCTCCTCCTCCCCCCCCCATAAGCCCCTTCCCATTTTTTATTGCTACTCTTCTCCCACAGACCACTTCTGTGCTCCTTTCAGTTGATGATGTGGTCATGGACATACCACCTTCTTGCAGTTAGTCCAGGGAAGGAGGTTGTGTGACACCTTCAGCAGTGACTGCAGTAGTGAGGAGATGATTGGTGACATTAGTATCTCATAACAGCATTCTCTCCAAACATGGGTGCCACTGAGGGCACAAATGTGCCAAGTTTTCAGAACATGAAAATGTTTCAAAAGGTTTACTTCCCTGAATAAATCGAGCACTTCAATCCCATCCCCTTGTTATACTGGTGCTTGAACAATGGGTTCTAAATGGAGATGTAATGCTGCTTATTGATGGAGACGATTTCACTGCTCCTTATGATACCATAATACCCAAATGTGAAATAATCTTAGCTAACCCTCACCATAAAGTATATTTTAAGAGTGTGTTTTATAGGAAACTACTGAGCTGGAATGAGCATAGCACAGAGTGTTGCTTTGTATACTAATTATCTACATCAATGGATGTGTGAGTGGGTTCAGAATGCTGTACCTGCTGTGGTGAACAACTTGCTCCCAGTCATAGAATATACGCTTCCTGTGGGCACCTGACTGTTCTGTGCATCACATCACATTGAGTTATGTCATATTATGTCACATCACAGATGAGATATGACCCAATGTAACCTGACACAGTGCAGGATCAGAGATCCAGAGAACCCAGCAGTTGTATGTTGTCAAGGACGGTAAAATACAGACTGGCTATCCAGGAAGCTCCAGGTATTCCAATTTTCCCATGAGCCTGGATATTTGTAGAGAGTTTGGCACATCTCTGTGGGATATAAATACAAGACTCCGTTTGTGTGTGTGTGTGTGTGTGTTTATGATACTTGTCTTTTGGGAAATAATAATCTTCCTACTTCTTAATCTAAATTGAAGTGCAATGAGTATACCAATAAAACACATCACAACCAAGTAAATTCTCTTTGTATTAATAATATACTCCTTAAGATTTTTCATTCTCTCTTTCTTCCCTATGATTGTGTGATGTAGTCTAGAGAAAACTGCTACATTTATAAACATCCTGATGAAATTTTAATAAAAAAACCCATTACCTTTGAATGTGGAGTAAGGAGGATATTAACAACACCAGGAATGTTGAGCCTAACTGAAATATTACTTGTTACCTGAAGGTAACCATATGTGAACTTTATATTCATAGACCATCTTAATTTTAGTTTAAACAGAGTGACAAAAGGCGTTTTTGTCACAAAATGAGCAGGGTACAGTTAGATGTACTTATTGTTTTGAAGAGAGATGTCCAAGCAGAGCTGGCCTGAGGCCATAGAAGACCATCAGTGAACAATTCCTCCATAAAACTGTGAAAACGTAACCAAGTTTTAAGCTTGCTTCCACCAGGGAGTCCTATATGGCGCTGACACTAATGTCCATGCAAAATTTGGACTCCTGTGAGAAGTGGGGTTTATGATTCCATTGGATTCACTTTGAAGCTGTGCCCCAGCAAGGAGTTTGGGGACTATGGTGGTGTGACAGCAGCCTACCACTAACTGACTCTGGGAAGGAAACCCTGCTACCTCTAATCTTACTACAGGGGTATATCCGTGATCTGCAGGAGTTAAACTGCCTTTGTTGTCAGATAAGTCTTACTAAGGTACGGGTTAGAACCTATGTAATTTGCCTAGTACAGCTGGCGGGAACATGAAAACCTATTTCTGTGGCGGCCAGCACATCTCTCGGCCCGAGCTGCTTCCCACAGCCCCCATTGGCCTGGCGAACCGCGGCCAGTGGGAGCTGCGATCGGCCGAACCTGCAGATGCTGCAGGTAAACAAACCGTCCCGGCCTGCCAGCGGATTTCCCTGATGGGCCACATGCCAAAGGTTGCCGATCCCTGGTCTATCCTGTTCTTAAAAACCTCCAACCTCTCTTGGAAGCCTATTCCGGTGCATAGCTATCTTTAGAGTTTAGAAAGTTTTTTTTCCCCCCTAATATCTAACCTAAATCTCCCTTGCTGCAGATTAAGCTGATTGTGTCTTGACCTGCCTCAGTGGACATGGAGAAGAATTAATCGCAGCCATCTTTATAGCAGCCTTAACCTATTTGAAGGCTGTTCTCAGGGTCCTTCCCCCTCCCCTCCTGTCATCTTTTCTCAACACTATACATAACAATTTTAAAAAAATCTTTCCTCATAGGTCAGATTTTTGAAAACTTTTTATCAGTGTTGGTGCTCTCCTCTGGACTCCCTCCAGTTTGTCTGTATCTTTCTTAAAGTATACCCAGAATTGGACACAATACTCCAGCTGAAGTCTCACCGGTGCTGAGTAGAGAGGAACAATTATCACTTGTCATATGACACTCCTGTTAATAAGCCACAGAATATTAGTATTTTTTGCATCTGCCTCAAATTGTTGACTCATTCAGTTTGTGACTCACTGTACCCATCAAATCCTTTTCAGCAGTATTATTGCTTAGCTAGTTATTCCCCATTTTGTAGTTTGTGCATTTGATTGTTCTTTCCTAAGCATAATACTTTGCATTTGTTTTTATTGAATTTCATTTTACTGATTTCAGACCCATTCTCCAATTTGTCAAGGTCATTTTGAATTCTAATCCTACACTCCAAAGTGCTAGCAACCCCTCTCAGATTGATGTCAGCTGCACATTTTATAAGCATACTCTCCTGTCCATTATCAGCCATTAATGAAAATTTTGAATAGTACCAGACCCAGGACAGACCCCTGCAGGACCCCACTAGATATATTGCCCCAGTTTGACAATGAACCATTGATATCTAGTCTTTAAGCAACTATTATGCACCCACCTCTTAGCCAAAAACCAGCTTCCCGCTACACTTGTAATTTGAGATATTGGTAGATTTGGAAACACTTCCAAATAATAAAAAGAAAAGAAGTACTTGTGGCACCTTAGAGACTAACAAATTTATTTGAGCATAAGCTTTCGTGAGCTACAGCTCACTTCATCGGATGCATGCAGTGGAAAAAAATTCTTCCACTGAAGCTGTAGCTCACGAAAGCTTATGCTCAAATAAATTTCTTAGTCTCTAAGGTGCCATAAGTCCTCCTTTTCTTTTTGCGAATACAGACTAACATGGCTGCTACTCTGAAACCTTCCAAATAATAGGTATTACACTAGTCTCTGTGTTGTGGAGACCTCCAGGAGATCAGGGCTCATTGTGCTAGACTCTGTACAAACACAGTCATGGGACAATTCCTGCCCTGTGGCTCTTCCAAGATACATAACATGTTTGGATGTAGTAGAACTATTTTCACAATTGCGTAGCTGCGCCATGAGTGCGTTCCATGTTGCCGTTTCATTCCTGTGCTCCACTCATTACATTGTCCGCTTTTACAACTCCCTCAGAGTGTTTTTGAATTTTAGTTTACTTTATTTTCTGATGCCCATAAATAATTTCTGTGTTCCCTCTGACCAGATGTGCACTATTCGCCAGTTTACTGTGATGTCATTTAAAAAATGATAGACCCTGGTATTTGCTTGACAGGATGGAACAAAGACACAGATGCATCTCTGTGAAGACTGAAAAATGACGCAAACTGTAATTCCAACATGAGGCAGTTTTTACAAGAGAACTGAAGGTTTTTTGGCCCAATACTCTGGTTTGCAATTAAGGTTCAATGCAAGCGGAGACAGCAGATTTCTGAAGTATATGATGATCTCTCTTTCTCGGTAGTACTTACTACAACATATCTGCTTTAAATAATGCACATGCAAAATATAAAATGTTAATACAAGCTATGTAGCTACCTAGGTGTTTGATCCTTAAATATATTTATTCTGTAATTCTTGTATCAAAATCTAAAATAGGTAGATTAAGTAGATTCCTTTTTTCTGCAAGCAGAGCAAACTTCATTTCCACAATTCAGTGTCCAATATGCAATCTGATCACACCTCTCATTTTGTGAATAGTCATGGCCTTAAATTAAATTACAAATCCTACATTGGACTGACATAAATCTGATTTTGGCCTGAACTTGAAGTGTTTGAAATACCAAATCACGACTCACTGATCCCTAATGAGAAGTAATCAAAGAATTTAACCAGCAGTACAAACTCTTACACATCACTACAGATGTAGCCAAATTGACTCAAAGTACTCTCTCTATGAAAGATTGTGAGCAAATATACCTTACTGACACTTACTCTATCATCTAAAGATGAAGAAAAGACATGTCTTTGTCCTCCAAAATCACCCTTATTCTTTCAAAATATCCTAGCTCTGACCTTTCACAATAGTATGTGTGTCCACGGATTCCTATATGCACAGTGCAGTGGAATACAATTTAGGAATTAACCAAGCTACCTGAATGTAATTTGGATAGTCACCAACCTGCTGTGTTTGCCATGTTCCAAATACACACCAATTGTTTGAGGTTCCTTTCTCTTGTCTGTTGCCAGAAAGCTGACTTGGCAACTTACTACTCCAAATGATCATGACTGTCTGATCACAAGACTTGTTGTTTTGTTGTCTTTTAAAATCTCCATGGCAGTACAATACTTCAAAACACTTTGAGAAAATATTATGTAGTATACTGAATGGTACTGACATGCACTAGAAAAGATAACTAAAAATCAATGTTGTTTCTCAGGGGGGAAAACAGCAATAAAACCAGGCTTGGCTGGAATGGGAATGTGCACTGAATAGCAGCCTCAAGTAAATCTGAATGGAAGGAAATTCTCTTCTGTAATAGATTTGAGCCTATTGCCCTCCAACTGTCCCGACAGGGCTCTATTTGTATTTTGTATTTGTATTTTGGGAGGAAATATTGTATTGTTTCCAGGGATTACTGCAAGGACATGGGAATCAGGATGCTTAGGTTCTCCTCCTCCTGGCTCTGACAATGGTTTGTCATGGACCTTAGGAAAGTCATGCAACTTTTCTATTTGATTTAATTGTATTCACCTGTAAAATGGATACAATACCAATTTTGCAGGGGATTAATTAAGGTTAGCAAAATGTAACCCTCAAGCTTCAGACTTTAAGCCAATCTCTAACTATTAGAGATCAGGATGAGACCCACTGTGTGTGTTTGGGAGAGCACACCTGCCCACATTGAAGCTCTTATTAGAGAAGAGCAAATAATTAATTCTTTTAGTTTGGTGTCTAAACTGAAAAATCAGGGGAAAAATTGTTTTGGGTCAACCCAAAATAGGTTTTTTTGTTTGTTTTTTTCATTTAGTTTGTGTCTTACTCTTTTTTTAAATTTTTGTTTTTTAATACATCTAGCTAAATTTTGAAACAAAAAGTCAGCTCATAATAAGAAGTTGAAATGTGTCATGAAAATGTCAAAACAAAATGTCTAGACTTTCATTATTTTTGCTTTTTGGGGGGGCCAAAACTATTTGCTGAATTTGACCTAAATTCACAAATCGTTTCAGGTCTATCTAAAACTGCATGTTTCAGCAAATAAACTTTTTGTTTAAAACGTTTCACTCAGCTCTAGTTCTTGCACTTCAGCTGAAGCATCTGATACAGGATACTGGAGTAGATGGGCTTTGGGTCAGGTCCAGTATGGTAATTCCTATGTTCCCAGGCTAGTAAAATGCTTTAAGATTATCAGATGAAAAGTGCTGTGCAAATACAAAGAATTATTTATTTTTCCCCATAATACAAGAGTCTCAGAAGTGTGAGTATTCCACTTCTACAACAATAACAACTGTGGTGCGTTTCATGAATAACATTACAGGCACAGACTGTGAATGAGCATCTAAGGCCTTGTCTATACTAGTAAGCCTGCCAAGTGTAGACACCGTTTATACCGGCAAAGAATGCTTTTGCCAATATAGCTTATGCTGGTTCCTTAAGCAAAATAAGTCACACCAGCAAAAACACATATCCCTGTATAACAGTATTTATGCTACGGTTTATGCCAGCATAGCTATGTTGATTTTTTTTAAAAAAAAATCACACCCCTTAACAATATAGCTATGCCAGTGTACGTTTTAAGTGTAGACCATGCCTCAGTTGCTGTAATGACGTTTACATAAGTGCAACTTTTCTATAAGGTCATAATTTTAGGGTCAAACAATTTATTCTTTAGCAATTTATGTGCCTGTGTACTGATGGGCACATTAATTGAAGAGTCACTTTCCTTCTGTGATTCAGGAGCTGAATACACAGACCACAAGCCAGTGAATCACAGGTTCTCTGCCTGTGCACACAGTCGCACGTATCTTTCCTTCAGCACTTGCAAAATCTACGGTCATGAGGTTCCAACTGAAAAGTTTAGGGGGAAAAAGTTTCTGTTCCTTGTTTGTAAATGTACTGAACTTTGCTATCCAACTTCTCTTGAAAACCGGACTTGTACTCTTGCTAGTTCAGTGGGAGTGAAGACTTGCTTGTGTGAGGAATGCAACCCATACGATTTGTAGGGTACCCATTGTCTTGAACCTGGGACACACAAGGCTTGGTGGGGGTGGCGGGAAGGGAATGAGAGGAAGGTCAGTCCAATGGTTAGGGCCCTAACTTGGGACTTGGGAGCGATGGGTTCAGTTCTCCGCCCTGACAAAGACTTTCTGTGAGACCTGTGGCAAGTTACATAGGGCTGAATTTTTAAAGATGTTTAGGTGCCTGAAAATGCAGATAGGTACCTAGTGGGATTTTCAATAAGTGCCTAATCACGTGCCTCCCATTGTAATCATAGTCTCTCTGAGCCTCAGCTCCCTATCTGTAAAATGGGGTTAATAATACTGCCTGAGCTCACAAGAGTGTTGTGAGGATAAAGATGGCAAGGCACTCAGATACTAGGGTAATGGGGTCTTAAAAGTACGTAAGAGAAAAAGTAGATCCAACAGCATCATCTTATTTGTCCTTTTTGCTTTTTTTATAAAAGGATCTGCATCGCAATAACTCTGCCCCTTGCAAGGAATCGTGGATGTGTCTGTTTAAGCAACCCATTGGTGCCGCTCTGGGTGTAGGGGTAATATATATGATGAGGGTTGACTGAAAGCATGCATGAGGTGCTTCCTCCCTTGCTGCCTGTGCAGAGTTAGGGTTTGAGTTCTAGGCATGAGATTATATTTCTCCCCCAGGGCATCACAGAGTTATCCTTACCTTTTGCATAATAAAATGCCTGACTTATTTGCAGACAGAGCTTACAAAGACATAAGAGTGATAAGGTTGGGGAAAGCTTTCACAATGCTGCTGTTCTTGAAATCCACATCATCTGACCTTCTGAGGACACAGTTTTTCTATACACTTCCTGTTTCTTAAAAGTACACTGGATCTTGGGTGGAGGTGAAGAGAAGGGAAAGGAAATAGAAATAAAGGCTAATGACATGAAGAAACTAGCAAGTTAACAGATCCTAAAGCTACAGTAAAAACAACATTTTCATTTTTATGGAGGGGGGGAAATTGAGGAAGAAGTGAAGGAAAAAATGGGGAGAATACACAAGATAGCTTGAGACTGAGGGTGCAATAGGATAGCACAGCTTTCACCTCTAGGTTACTGCCCCACAGTTCCAATACATCAGAATTACAGTAGGTAGGGAATAGAGGCCAGATGCTGCTGCTTTGAAGTCAGTAGCAAATCTCTCACTCAAAGAAAGATTCAGCCAATATATTATCAGATGAGTGTCTGGTGGCCTATATGGAATGAGTTCAGTGGCTATGGGCAAGCGTCCACCTACAAAGAGCAGTTCTATAACTGCACCAATGAGCTAGTTGCACTAATTGTTGGCAACCCTGAGAGAGGCAAAGGTCAGAATGGACATGGAAAATGGACTATCAAGAGAGGGTCCCCTTCATGCTGATGCACATGGATGGAGCAATGTGGGGAAGTTTGCACTGCTGTTGTAGAAGGCTCTGTACCTGGCTCCGTCCCCTGGGCTGTGAATCCAGCACTTATCAAGGGCGTTAAATTCATTTAAGGTGGGTGGGGAGAAGAGTAAGAAATGAAAATGAGGAACCCCTTAGTACAGTACCAGAAAAGTAGCATATTAACGATAATTGAAATTCACCTCCATGAGGGTAATGAATCATCAGAAACAACCAGTGGCAAACAAGGTTGTGAAACCTTGACCAGAATGTGTCACTGGCTGGTGGAATTTTTAGAAAGGCAGCAGTTTGGGTTCATCACTGTGGTTCGTGATTGCACACACCTGTTCAGCTCAGAGGTTTTGCAACAACAACAAAAAAAAAAAAAAAAAAGGGAAGCTGAACTTGCCGCTTCTCCTGAGCGGTGCAAAAAAGCAGAAAACCACAGCTGTTCTAGCTGTTAACAGATATCAGCAGCATACCCCTTGTTACATAATTAAGGATAACGTTTTTGAAGCATATGGGCTGTGGAGGTATTATTATCTCATTAAAACTTTAGGTGGGAAACTATCTAGCATTTTCTCACCCATTTCTGGGTTTGATATCTATAACAAATGTGTGTAATTAGGGCATACTATAAACAGTTTATTAAATAACAAATGAAGAAAAAGCCTGATATATATAAAATTCCTTTGCCTTCTATAGTTCAGTGACAGATCAGCCACAAGATAAGTTGTGAAAGATTGCTTCCCATTGACTTGATTAACTAGTTGCTTTGGGTAGCTTAGGTATGATTCAGGCTGAGGTTGTATTAGCTTGTATGTAATCTAAAAGAAAGAAAGTATCAAAAGTTTTCTTTTCCTGAGTTCCTGTTTCTTAATGAAGGAGCTAACAAGAGCTGCAGAAGACTGGATTGAAATCAAGAGATTGGCATAGCCTAGAGAGCTTCTGTATATTGAAGTTGGGCAAGCAGATCATTTGGATAGATTCTTTCCGGCTGTAGATTTACTGATCTCAATGGAATTAGTCCAGGGATGAATTGGGCCCAGTACTGGAAGTTTTTTTTTTCTTTTTTTGCCAAACAAATCTAAAAAATAATAATTTTTAAATTAACAAACAAGCTTCGATAAACAAACTGGACTGGAAATGTTAGCAATCTCAGAGGCACAGCAGATATTCATTTGTCTTTGTTATACTATTTTCCTCCTGCTACAGTATTAATGAGGGACAGGACACTCAGAGGGCTGTGGTCCCTTTTGCTGTAGGTCATTGGTTCAAGTCCAACCCAGATCAAAAGAAACAAAATTGGAGTAACAGAATAGCCCAGAGAATAGTTCAGTCTCTAGGCTTATTCAGTCTGTGGTTTTACTGCAGAGCATTGAAACAAGGGTGCTAATTAATGCTAATTGGGTGGACATTTTTGTGGTTTGAATCCTTGGCTGAAAAGAAATGTCCTGAGATCACCATTTGCCCTCTCCTTCTGCCCCCCAGAGGCTATCAAATTTAAGTGGCAACAACTTTTGCCCTCACTTATTTCTGGGGTTGGCTGGAATGCAATCTTTTTTAAAACAAAACAAATGCCCTCCCACCCACTTCAAAAAGAAACAAAACTCAAGGTTTTGAAACTTTTCATTCTGAGGCAGAATGAGACCTTTAAAATTTGTGTGTAGAAAAGAGAACCCCTGCTTGGCTATTCTAGAGTATGATTGGTGGTCACTCACCTATGATGTGGGACCCCCAGATTCAAGTCTCTTCTCTGCCTGATTTGAAGCCTGGGCTCATCATGGAGCTATAGAACCAGTCTCTCTTTCTCTGGTTTTAACATTTTTGGACTGGAGAAAATGTTTGGTTTTGATGAGTTCCGCTTATTACTGACTTGTGTTGATGCTGTACTAGCTGCACAGTCATTTTAATGAATCACTATCCATGAGGAAGTGGATAGGTCAAAAGATGGGGAATGGGTGGTGCACCCTTTTACTCTATGTGACCTAGTGATGAAAAGCTTCACTCTAGTTCCCATCCACTTCCTTGCCCGATCCACCACCAGCATCCATTTAAAAAAAAATATTTAAATTGTAGCTTATGTTTCTGTGATGTTCCCAATAGAACATTGGATTCAGGACAAAACAGGACACAAATTAGACCGATTTGTATCAGAGAAGAACTATGAGGGGAGCAGCACATGCTTAGGCCTCCCACACTTTATTAGGACTCACCTCAGAGTGCTAATATAATCCTGAATCCAGGCTTCACCCCCTTTCTCAGAAGGCCTTCAGCAGGCATGGCACACTGTTTTTAAGTTTATTTCAATTGTCTCTTTGCTTTCAATTTTATATGAATTTTAGTCTGTTTAATCTGTGTTTTATCGCTTGGTGTTAAGTGTCAAGAAGGCTATTGGCAGATACATTAGGTGCTACACAAAGTTTAATCCTTGTTTATGAATACAATTTTGTTTAGGATTTTTGGGTGCATTTCAGGGCTCATGAAAATGAGTGACCTAGAGCCAGACATGAGCTTTATCCAACGTCTATTTAAAAAAAAAAATCAATGTGAGCCTTGTTGTTGACTTGGACTCTGGATCAGTTCCGTAGTGCAGTCTGTTTCATTTCAGGATTTCGCGCGCCCCCCCCTTCACCCTCCCTCCCCATAGCTTTGGCAATGCAAATCAGTCCCTTCTGAAGCACCACTGCTGTTCCAGCCTTGCTGCTCTTTTGAGCAATACATCCATTTATGATGGATATCATAACAGTTTGGTGATGCAGACATGGTTTGAATTACTAATTTCATTTAATTAACGATGGACCTAAAATAAAATCAAATATCCAAAACTCCTTGAGGGAAATCCTGGCCCCATTGAAGTACGTTAATGAGAGTTTTGCCTTCGCTGAGGCCAAGATTTCACCATCTGAACTTGGAGGATATTCAGGTTAGCCCTGATGATTGAAGCTAGGACCTGTCTAATATAATTGGCCAAACTAAAACTGCGTGTTGTCTAATAAACTTTGTTACAGATTATTTGTTCAGCTATTCTTGCCCACCAGAGTAAATTAGTGCAGTAACAGATTGGAAATTAATTTCCCCAGATTTTATCAGTTTCTTGAATATTGTCAACCCCTTAACATAATTTAAACACTTTTTTGATTCAATCATATCCTCTTTACAAATATGATTTTGTCTGAAGTCTATCTGCATTAGATAATTTTGCAAAACCAACTTTCTTTTCTGTTTGCACACTGTATTTGTAAATCTTAATTGTGCTTTATATTGTTACCATACAAACTATTAAAAAGGTTCTGGTTTCAGAGAGAGAGAGAGAGAGAGAGAGAGAGAGAGATGTGTGGATATTGACTTAACTATGGACTTATGAATTATTCAGGTTACTCACTTTCAGGAAATACCCACTTTGGTCTAAATGCAACAAATATTTGAACTGGATTCAAGATGCCCATCAAGAGGGTCCCTTCCCCCAACCCTGCAATTTTCAGATCTATAACTTTGATGATGCAATTCAATATTACCTAGAAGTAAACCTGGTCCTTGTGTTTTAATATCAATGCAAAGTGACATAACATATTTTATATACTATATAAAGCCAGCAGGAAAACAATTCTAGTGATGTGCTGAATACCTTGGCAGACCTCCTGGCATTCAGAACATCTGAGTATTTTAAGTTGTATGTGGCATTCATTACTCTCAAATATTACAGAGCAATGAACAACTGACATGGTCGTGGTTTTTTTTAGGGTAGCAGATACTTTATGAAATATTTGGATTTTATGTGACCTTTGAACCCTGGTTTTGACACTGTGCCAGATGTCTGTTTTACTAAATCACTGGGAAGAAAGGATTCTTAGAACTGACTAATAGCTTGGGATGTCTTGGGTGCTGATTTTATTTTTTAGACACTGTCCATAGAATCTCCAGAATTACTGTGGCTTCCCCCCCTCCCCCAGGATCATTCAAGTAACTTACAGGTATATGTGGGGTATTATTATTATTTTATTTTTATTATTGGCTAGCCACAATTTTTTACGACATATATGGTAGCAAGTACTTCATATATTTTCATCTTGGACTATGGCTCAAACATTTCTTTGGATATGATACCCACATTAATGTGGGTAGTGTGGTTTTTTTTAAAATCTGAATTTATTCTGGTAGATAGCAACCAAAGCTAATGGATGAGTGTCTGCAGCATCTAAGACAATGAATATTGCGGTTCTCTAGCTAACCAGATTATTTCAGGATAGTTACGCACATCTGTGGTTCCAATATTTGTTTACTTTTTACTACCATTCCTCCTCGGCTTTCCATGATTCTTTTTATGGTATGAGAGTTTTGAAAGGGATGGAGCTTGCTTAACTTGTTTTGCAAAGAACAAGTTATAGCCACAAAATCAAATTAATAGAAGTTATGGATCAATCAGCTTTTTTCTATACTAAAGAAATACCTGAATACTTGTGAGGAAAAAGTGCTTGTATTTGTGGCAGTATGGAAAGGCTTGAAGCATTAGGGAGAAGTGTACATTGGTGTAAAATGGCACTTGTTCCTAGGAAAATATTCTTGTTCTTGTTAAAAGGAATATTATTCATTGTAGAAAAGACGTTACTCACAAACAAGGCTCAGTTAAGAAGAACTTGTTGGTACAACAGCAAGACTTTTGCTAGCCTTGTCAACTGCCCCACGTTCCCCATGAATTTCTTAATTTGGAACCTCCTGTATACGTGTGCGGTGGGTTTGCTTTGTTTTTTTTTTTTTTTTTTAAATCTCTGGAATCTAGATGATCCTTCCTTCCCTCTAGATGCCTGGAAAGTTTCAGAGGGTGGTAAAACTTCTTGGAATGGATACCTGTACCTCTACAGTTTTATTTTTATAAAGTGGCCACTACTGCATAACAAGGTCTGTGTTTTCAACTGAAGTTCTGTAACAGAATTAGACAAGTTTTCAACCATTGTTGAAATAGAAAATCTGGTTCTTCAGCTTCTCCCAGAAGTCAACATCACTGTTCAGTAGAAGAGAAGGCTGAAGGACTTGCAGTCCATACACATTAATATTTGCAAACATATATAATGGATATTTGTGTATTATGCATATTTCAATATGATTCTACCTCAATTCGTTTCCACCCAAAATCTGGGTGGTGGTGATGTGGTGTGTTCCAGTGGCTAGAACAATAGGCAGGGACTCAGAAAACCATAGTTCTGTTGCTAGCTCTTGTCACATACTTGTGTTAATTTTGGCAAGTCTCTTAAGGCTACATTTTCAAAAATATCAGATAATTTTGAGCACCCAACCTGACACTTACTAATAGCTTGATATTCTGAGATGCTGAATGCCTAAATCTCCACTGAAGTCCATGGGAGCGGGAGGAGCTCATCATTTATTAGATGTCAAAAAGTTAGGTATCCAAAATTGAAAGAAAATTTAGGGCTTAATTTTCTGTCTCTTTCCTAGCCCGTAAAAGGGGAAATGATAAAACCCACTTTTGCAATTCTCAGTTAAACGGGACCGTATAACTGTAAAACATTTGCAAACTGGCTTTTCAGATCCTAAAATTTCAGGGCTGAGACCCCTCCAGTGATACAATTATCTGATTAATCATGATATATCCCCTCAATATTGTACTGACTGATACATTTGTGTGTAAAACCAAAATGTACTTGCACATTTCACTCCAGTTGAAAATTGAATACCAATTTTACAGCAATTCATAATACCCATTTATAGAAAAGTCCTTTTAAGTCATGAGTTTTTGAGTCTGAAATCCACACAAACCATACTTTTGTCTGACTCCAAAATGTGAGTGCCAAATGACTATTGCGCTATGCGGCTGAACACTGCTGCAACTGTGTAGCCACTGTTTCTCTACTGGGAGAATTGTTTCAAGAGATAAACCATCTGGCATGAAACACAGCCCCCTTTGAAAATATATATCCCATTATGTTAGCTTTAAAACAATGTAGGCAACTATGCTGGAGAAGATGGTTAATGGTATTCAATAGCAGACACTATCTCGTACATATTTCTCCTAAATGGGGTGTGTCTGTCTGCAGGGTGGGGAGACAGTAACTTTAGTACATTTTGTTTGTCTGAAGTCTATTTGTTAATGGCTTGTAAGAGAAATAATTGTAAACTAGGGTTATAATTAAGGTCCAATCCTCATACAATGAATTCAAGTGAGTTATTCCGTTCACTTCAATGGGCGCAGAATTGGGTCTTCAATGAAAATATAGAGTCAGATTCTCCCCTTACGTTTTGGCCACTTTGTACTGCTTGGTGGCACAAAGTGTAGGAATCTGATACGAAATGGCAAACTGAGAATCCCCCTGGTATAGTGTAGCTTTCTGCTGGCATAAAGTAGCATAGCTAGTTCTTATATCAACTGCCTCCAACTCATCCAGGTGTTGGAGTCAAGTTGGGGGCCAGATGAAGAGTGCCTACATTCTGTCAGTTCTCAACTGGCATATAGGCCTTTGGGGACCATATCGATCCGTTGTAAGTTAGAGCAGCCAAGAGGCTGCTTTTAATTCTGCTGGGTCCAAGTTGGCCTAAGTATTAGATGGCTATAATTGGCTTCCTGACAAGCCCCTGCACTTTCCTCCTGTGCTGAATGGATACTGGCACAGTGGAGATTTGGGCTATATTGTTTAGTGAGCAGATTGATTATTAGGATCCTTAGCACATATAATCAATCCCTCTTCTTTCTCCTCTTCTGAAAAAGGACAAGCAGCTAGATTAGCTACCAGTGTTTTAATTGGCTGCGCTAATTTGGCTACGTTACCATGTCATAAAAAGTTTCTTCATTGTAGGAAAACCTATCACATGAATTGTACATTGTAATTTGCTTTTTTTTTTTTTTAAGTATTAACTAGGCTACCAACCTGATCTTGCCTGCAATCAATACTCAAAATTCCTGTTGATTACAAAATCCTGTTGATTGCATGGGGAGTGATTGAAGGAATGTCCATAGTCCAGATGAAGGAACAGAGGGCCTGATTCTCCTCTTAATGTCAATGGAGTGACTTCTGATTTACATCAGTGAGCAGAGAATCAGGCTCACCTTTGCTCTTGATTGGTACCCATAGGAATAGCTACTTATGCTGTTTAAGAAAAATAAAAATAAAAGGCAGTAATTTCCCTCTAAAAAGAAAGTGAACCAAATGACTGTGCAAAGGTTGCTAAATGCAAATTTAGTGATATAATGAGTTCTTCACTATTGTTTACCATTTTTAAAAAGCATGGGTTTTTTACGTTTTGCTATTTGCCATTTTTGAGCGAAGGATGCAGGATTATTTAGCATTTAACATGCTGGTAAACACCATGATGATAGTTCATCTATATTTTCTGAATTAAATGGTAATAAATAAGTCACTGTGTTTGGTGTGAAAGTAAAGTTCTTATTCTCAGCTGTGCTTGGTAAGAAGAATATTATTTTGACAAGTTTATTTGGTTATGATGAGCGGCTCAGAAAGAAGAATGAATATTTGTTTTCTCTGAGAATTGTAACTACATCCAGCTAGTAGAATATAGAAGGTAACCGTTTTATTTTAAGTAAACATTCTAGGAAGGTTGCTGCTGTTTAAAAAGTACACCTGATTAATTTAAAAGTAGCACTGTGTATATTTACCAAACCAATTCTAAAAAGCAATTGCTAATGAAAAAAATGCAGAGAATTCTGTTTAGGTGGGAGATATGCCTGATTTACAGGGCAGGTAAGGTAGATTAATAACAGACCACTCATAAGAAGGTTTCAGATCTTACTGTCAGAGGGTAATAATTAATGATCAAATGTTAATGGAGATGCTGGGCTGTTGATGCCATTAATTCAGCTCAGTGGAGCCAGTCCTGCCCAGGACCTGCCACAGCTGTCACTGCATCCGCTTAATTATTCCAGTGCCTTCAGGCTCTTTTTCCTTTTTTCCTACTAACTGCAGGACAGTATGTTTTCACTGAAGCAGAATTATGAAGAATGCCCTGCTTCCTGGGCATTGCCAGGCCAGCTCCACGTGAAACCCAAAGGCAACAAAGAAGATGATAAAGTTTAAAATGTCCCCTCCTCCCAAAATCCAGTTTTTATACAGTGCTGAATAAAATGGGACATTTAAAAATGTCCCTGTAAAGAATAATTCAAAACACTCCAATTGTACTAATAGAGGAGTGGCTGGGTGTTAAGCATTTTTGAAAATCTTTACAGCCTATGAAGATATGGTACTAGATAATTAATGCTGGGTTCTCTTAACTATCACTGACTGTACAGTGCTTTTTCCTCCTCCCCAACTGGAGCGAAATATTAAATAGGAGCAAGGGGACTAGCAGCCAGTAACATACCATACAGTGTAAAGAAAGGAAATCTGAGAGTTATCCTCACTGGGCAAACTGAGGCAAAGAACAGAACCATAATCAGTGAAATGCCACTGCTGTTACAATTCAGCTGTAAGAGAATATGAGTTTGACCGCTTTCCCCCCCACAAATCCTTCCCCCTTTTTCCTGCCTCTCGGGGTCCCTTTCATATGGTACATTGCTATACCTTTAAGGAAAACCTTCCCTCCTTCTTTTCAAATAATATTTGAGGATATTCTCCCCCCTTTTTAAGGGACGGGATTACTTTTTCAATCACCCCTCCTTCCTTTAAAAAAAATAGTCCTTTTTTGTTTAATTTCCAGTTCTGATGAGTGTTACATTTTTAAATCAGTCCAATATGTCTTGAACTGCTATGCTGGAATGCTGCTTGACTCACTTCCAAACTGAAGTGCTTACAAAAAATGTGAAGCACTACAACAATTTTAAATCACTCTATGCACGGCACATGGTGATTTAAAATAATTGAAGCTCTTCAAATTTTTATATGCCCTTGAATTTGGAAGTGATCAAGGTTCTGAGCATGTGCAGTACACAATGATTTAAAATTATTAGAGCTCTTCAAATTTATCCTAAGTGTTTCAGCTTGAAAGTGATAGGGAATCTGGACTTCAGCAGTGCAAAATGATTTAAAATTATCAGAGCACTACAGATGTTTTATAGGTGCTTTAATTTGGAATTGATCTTCGTTCTGGACTATAGCAATGTATAGCATATCACTTTAAAATCATTGAAGCAGTTTCATATTTTCCAAAATGGTTTTCTTGAGAAATCAAACATCTTTAATAATTTTAAAATACATTATGCTACAAATAGCACGATTTTAATTGAATATTTTGTGCTTTGAAGTGATAACTGAAACTATTGCAGTTTAGTTGCAATCTGCTCTGTGATTTTAAGGATCAAACTTTCATATGTGGATGCTTATGACCACATCTTTAAAATGTATGACTGTCCATTGTATGCACTGTACAAATCTTGCATTTGAAGGCCTGATGCTTCCTCCTACAAAACTCTTCTTGAGTATAACTAATAAGGAGTGCAGTTCAATCCCTGCATGCACAAATGGGGTAATAGCATGTGCAAATGGGTAATAGGCATAATTGGCCAGTTTGTGTGTGCATATGTCCATTTTCTGGCATTTATAGGGACAATTGGGGTATCTTTGAGAATTCTCCTTTAAATATTTTAAATCTCTTTAAGGGTGTTTTTTTATTTGTTTAATCTTTTTTTTTTAAAAGAACGTACAAACTATAATGCAAAACATACATTTACAGATATTAACATTTTTTACTAAGATCTCAATCATGCAAACACTTGCATATATTGTATGAATAGTCCTATTGAATAGTTTCGTTGAGCTCAATGAGCACATTCTTAAGCATTTGCAGGATCAGGGCCAAAGTTAATACTCAGAAATAGTGTAATTTTATTCTTTTAAAGGTGGGGTGGGTTTTTTTTTTTATAATATCAATCCATCTTCCTGAATATACCTGAAGCTGGAGGCCTGTGATTTGGTTAAATTCTCAGAACTAATATTTTTCTACTAATTTTGTTGAGGGATACCTATTTGTTTTTTAATAGCTGTCTTGTGGTAGTGTGTAGCAGCCCCAGTCAAGGACTGGGTTTCTGTTCTTTCTACATACCTTTATTTATATATTTTATAAGCTTTTTCATGACACCCCCTGCTCCCCGCCCTCATTGCTATAATATCTGAACACCTCTGTGAAGGGGTGTCTACCCCACACAGGTAAACAGAAGGTTAGCAGGAGTCCAAGAGCTCAGTTAACCCATCTGGCTGCACCTGGAGGGTGGGCCAGCCCTAATTAAAGATGTAGCCCAGCTGGGGAGGAGCTGCATCGTGGTTATAAAGAGAGAAAGTTTGGAACAGAAGGGCCTGCACAGAAAGATAAGAATTCTTCAGTTGCTCTCTTGATAGGGAAAAGGAAGGCTCCTGCTGGGCAAGGAGGAACCCTAAGGAGGGAAGACACTTGGAAGACATAGGATTGGAGGGAATACCTGTGGATGACCTTGACACAAGGGCAGGATCTGGACCTCTGAGGAGAACTCCTGGGAGATGTTGCTTGTTATAAAGAGCCCAGAAAGGGCCTGAAGAAAGGCTAATGGTAGGAAGGTGTCCAGGGAAGCAGAGAGAAGGTGTCTGAAAGAGCAGACCTAGTTGCTTAACCCAGAGTCCCTGGGCTTAAACTCAAAGCAGTGGGTGGGCCTGGTTCCCCTATCAGCCTTGATGAAGGGGCATAGAATCATAGAACTGGAAGGGACCTCGAGAGGTCATCTAGTCCAGCCCCCATACACATCTGACATATACATTGACATTTTCTCAGTCCCCTATTTGAGATGTCTGTAGATGGACAATTGAGGAAGGGCCATATATTTAAGTGTCCATTACTTTTAGGTGCTGCTGGTTTTGGCCACTCATCTTGAGTGATGGAGGGTCTTATTTTCATGGGTTCTAAACGTCTCCATTTTGTACTGATATCTCCTGGAGCTGTAGGTGCTCTGCTCCTTTGAATTAAAGGCACTAGGCTACTCTAGCTACAGGCAAAACAACGAGGTACTCCAAATCAGTGGACACATGATTGGTCTAAGTGCCTTGCCCAAAGTCAGAAGAAAACTATGGCAGAGCTGGGAATAGATTCCAATTCCTGAGCCTCAGTTATCCTTTCTAACCCCAGAGGGTTCTAAAGCCAGGGCTCCAGTCCAAGCCCGGAAGTCTACATAGCAATGAAACAAGCCAGCTCCATGTGCCCGAGTCAGCTGGCTTGGGCCTGATGCTGTTTTTTTCTCTTTGCTATGTAGACATACCCGGAAAGTGCCCAGCATGCAATAGATGTTTTCAGAAATCTGGGCAGGCTCAGTTTGAGTTCAGTGCTTGTGCAGTTAATAAAAATGCTGTGACTTTCCTCCAGCTATATGCCTCCTAAGGGCTCGCTAAACGTTATATATCCCACTCTGCACCTTTGCAAACCATCTGAATATCATCTGATTTGATTTAAAACTATGGTCACTAAGGTGAAATTCCAACATTTTTCCCACTCACTTTTCTTTCTCAGCAAATATTTTCATTTTGATAAAAATTAGGATAAATTGGCTGAAGATTAGCTTGTCCTTTTTTGTGTGGAGAACAAGCGTTTGAGTTGGAAACACTCTGGCACATAGAAACTATCTGACCTGTGCTCTGTTTCTCTGACTTTCCAAGTCACTGTTCGAGTAGAAATTTAACAGGATTAGGAATAAAAGATTCTAATAATAGCAAGCATTTTACATTTAGGATTATGATGGAGCATACCATCATTAACCCTTAGCCCCAGGACTTGTTTTAACACCATTAACATCATGACCTAAAGCTTAACACCAGCCTATAGTCTATGCTTCCTGTAAAATTTGACTTTTATCTCAACAATAATAAAAAGTTTAACCTTTTTGTTTGTGTTAATTTTTTTGAAGGCCCTTTTGTTTTGACATTGCTGTTTCAATACTGGAACCAGGAACAATGGTCATTATTTCCTAATTGGGGCCGGGGCGGGGGGGATGTTTAAAGGCACAAATATTAGTGTGGCACCTTTCTCCCATAGGTATTCAATTCCCATTGATTTTCAAAGTGCCCCTTTGTGTGTTGAAAGTCTGTCCCTAGATGTCTGAAACCATGTTTAGGCGCCTAACTAAATGGTCTGATTTTCAGAGGTGCTGAGTGCCTGCAGTTCTCATAGGTTCTCAACAGCTGAGAAAGTCAGATCAATTAGGCATAAATATGGCGTTAGGAACTGAACTATAGGCCCCATTTTGGGCAGTGTGCTTTCCACCTCTTTAGGCTGGGAGGTGAGGCTTAGTTTTCCAATTTGTTACTTCTACAGATTTGGGGTAAATCTAGTTTTGTGAAATAAGTTCAGTGCTTTCTCATTCTCTTGTTTGTGTTTGGGGAGATGTGTAGGGGGAATATTCGACAGTGTTAAAAACCAATGAATGCCTTCGTACAGTTCTACAAAATTGAAAACCTCTGATAAAAAGTCACTCGAAGTTGAAACTGTAGAATGGAACTGGAATTGTAGAGTTTTAGAGGAATGATTATACACTATCATTATTGTAAGCATTTCATTTCCCAAATTTAAGGGGGGGAAAAACCCTTCATTTTTATCACTTTCTTAGGATTTCTTCATATTATTGAACATAGTAATAGTTTAACGCAAAAGATACTAGAGAAAATACAAGTGTCTTCAAACACTGACCTGGTTGGATTACTAAATTCCTCACTCTTACAAAAAGTGTCCTTGTTAGTATCTTGATCTTGCTTCTCATCTGAAACATGGCATCTCGGAGCAACACAGAACCCTATAACACTACATGCTGGGATATAATGGCTCAGAGATAGGATTGTCACTTACGTGAGTTAGATATCTATCATCTGTATCTCTGTCAATGTTATCTCTCAAATTCATTGTGGGCCAGATTCTCAGGTGGTGTAAATGAGTCAATGAAACTATATTGATTTACACCATCAAAGAATGTAGCTCTGTTTAATGACCTGCTGTTGTCCTTAAGGAATTGCTGCCAAGACCATTTATTTGTTAGAATTTGAAATTACTGGCTGGTTACGTTAATTTTCTTTTGTTATGTGTGAGCGCTGTTATGCTGCTGGGTGGTAACCCTATTGCATTGTGATTCTGTCAGGGCATCTAAAGCTGTGGATACCTTATGCTTTTTAATATATACCTTGCCTATGAATGCTGCATGAAGAGTTTTAAAATGCCAGAGAGTGTTTTGCAAGCGTCCCTTTTAAAAAAAGAAGTAGAAACTCTGTTCCGATTATGTAATATGTGTAAAATTATAGTGTGTTTTTGTTTTTTTTTAAGGAGCATTTTCAAAAGTGATAGATGGCCACAGCATAAAGTGATCCAGTATGGGTATGTTAAAACTCTGCATCCTTAATTAAGTTGCTTGTATTAAAAGTTGACAAACCTTATATATTCCAATATATGGTATTTCTGTCAGTACCAAGATTTCATATGATTTTTTTTTCCAAGTGAAAGTATGCATTGCTCAGCTATATCAATTCGGTGCTTTGCAAAAATAGCATGACGTAAATTTTTTTTACATGAAGCGGCAACAGACTTGCACTTTTAGTTTGACTGTGTTAAATGTTATGAAAGAAGGAGGTCACATTAGGGTGAACTGTCTTTATTGTTCTCCTAATACGGTTAAAGGGAGACATTAAAGTTTGTGTGATGATAAAAACACACTCATCTGGGCAGTCCCAAACCAAGGAAATTGCTTCATCTCATTCAGGCTTCTACTGAGTTATATTACATGTAATACCATGCATTAGTATGCTGTGTAAATTTACCATCCATTGAATGATGCTTTATTGTAGTGGTGCTTGGTAGTACCTTATGCAGAAGGTCATATAGGCATTTTAGAAGCATCAACTACAAAGTCAAGTAATACCATCTTCCGGATTTATATTACATGTTTAACATTCCATGAATACGTTTTTGTACAATCCAGATATCAAAACATCTAGTATAAATATGAAATTATACACCTTTAAGCCCTGATCCTCCAATCTTGTCCATATTTGGATTCCCTGTGCCCATACGTAGCTCCATTGACTATAATGGGATTAGGAGTCCTTCCACACATACCACTGATTGCAGGTCCAAGTTCTTGGACTCCTGTTAATTTTATGTATGTATAATGGCAGCTTTTAAAATAAACCATCCATTTAGAAAACAAGTAACAAGTATTAGATATTGAATCTATCACAAATCAGTAAATGCAGAGAAACTCAAGGATAAAGCCAACAGCTTCTTCAATCATCCCCTTATGCTTTGTGTGCTGCAGGTATCTCTTTAAGCTGTTATGTACTGTAGGTTCTGGAGTTAAGTGGGTGCTATGGAACAAGCTAGGGGATGAAGTTTCAGCCTTTGAATTTCTGTGCTTAGTTGATTTCTCTCACATAAATGTAGCTTTTTGTGTGTGTTAATATTACATAATGTTGGGATGGTTGTGGTCACTTTATCACTCAAAAATCCCATTTAAAGACTGAATAAAAAGCAGGTTCTGTAATGTTATTGAATTACGTTTTAACATGTTCAACTGAATTATTAATTTTCTGTCTTGTGAAGTACTAGACTCATGGCTTTTGCTGTAAGTGAAAATGCATGCAATGTAAAAATATGCTGGCAAACAGTTGTAAAAAAAAAAAACATCATTAAGTTTGGGCATTGCATGGTTTCCTGTGAGGCAGACTGACAAGTTTCCTAAAACAGGATCTGCTGTCATTTTCACAGGGTTTATCAAAATAGAATTTACAGAAAGTTGCATGTTCTAAAATTTAGTTGACAGATGAGAAATTTATGTTGAATAATTTATATATAACAAATGCTCTGAAGGTCAAAAAAATTGTGCACAGATCTATCTCTAGAAATTATTTAACATGAGCATGGGCCATTAACACTGGTTAGAATTACTTTTGCTATTAGCTACAGGCCTAGTGATCGTCACATGTTTCTTTTAGGTAGCAATGGGTTCAATTTACTCTACCTCACCTTATGGCAGCAATGACTGAGAAATGTGTGGTGAAGGGTCTCCCTTTTATGGGGGTGGGTGAAAAAATCCTACTTGAAAAGGTCTGCAGAAAAATTGGACCTATGTGCTCTGTACTGTAGTTTTATGGCTTTTCAGTTTGAAGTAACAAAAAAACCAAACACACACACAAAAAATCCAATATACAAAGAACAAACGGACACACACACTATAATTAACATCCTTCATAGGCAATCTTGAATTTGTAATCTTAAAACAAACAAGTACAATTTGTATACCCATCATAACATGCCTGCCCAAACTAGGGAAATCTATTCCTGTGCTGAGAGTGTGGTGATACTGTTGATCACTGTTGGCAAAATCTTTGACATCCACTAGGTAGCCAAGACCTTTTTGTTTTCTCTCTCTACTCCCAATTTGTGTCTGTCTTGTGTCAAGGTGCCAAGACATGAATGCAGAATTCCACGTGTGACTAAGGCCAGTAATAGGACCGTAATCTCACTCCAGAAGAGTAGTCATTGCTAATGGAAGAAAGACAGAACCCAGCTCTGTTCATAATTTCGTTATGGTCCCATTGTGGTTGCAGTAGTGTAGCTTGTACAACAAGGTAAACTGATCCTCTCCAGTTAGGTGCAAATAAGATTTCAACACCAAGACAATGCATAAAAAGCCAAATTACTACCTCAAGTTAGAGCAAAAGTATGGCATCCCAAATATGATTCTTCTTGTTTTGAGATTAGTCAGTCTTTGAGCTAACAGAACAAAAGTGTGATATATTTCCAGCTCTTTTAAAAAATGAGCAATAAACAAGAAGCAAGATGCTGATACATTAATTTATTGCACAGGTATGTATGTAATTCAGAACACTAGAGCTGGTAGAAGACCCCAGACTTTCATGAATGTTCATTTGAGTTGTAAATGATATTTTTATTCCCCTTATTCTTATTTACAAACATTTACACATGTTGGTTTGTGTTCATACAAGTTCTTGGTGAAGTCTGTTCTTCATATGACTAGCAATATTCTCATGTGAGCAAGAACTTTTTTTATTCTTTACAGTTCACCATCCATTTCATTTTATTTTCTTTTAGTTATTTTGCTCTTTTTCTGTCAATAGGCATATGCTGTTGTCTTTGAGACCGTACTATCCCATTCACCTGAAGTGCCTGCATGGTATCTTCCATGCTGTCAGGTTCATCCAGCCAGGAGCTGGGAGACAGAATTTCACTGACTTTACTGTAGGAGGAAAAATTGAGATGGATGTGAAGAAAGTTAACTTCTTTTTTGGTCAAGCTCTCTTCTATCTGACCCCTAATGTCACTCATGGAGGAGGTTCACTTTTCCTGCTCACTAATTATCTCTGACCTATCACTCGGAAACGGGGCAGCTGATGATCTCTTACAAGCTCTCGCATTTAAGTATAAATACGTGCTACTGTAGACTGCACAGGGAGCAATGTGTAGAAGGAGGATGCTTTATATTCTGCGTTTAGAGATAACTTCATGAGTGTATTGAAGTACGTCATTCCTAATGAGTTGGAACAAACAAGCTCATTCTCTATCCCTACATGAAAGGCTGTGTTTTAGAGCACACCATATGAAAAGTATATCTTGATCACGTCATAAATCTGTGCACAACTGCAAACTTCCATAGTAGGATCAAAACATCCCACAAATTCTGACAAAATTCCCCCACTGTCCTGCAAATTGCAGCAAAATTCATGGGAAAAGAACCAGGAAATGATTTTTCCTGCCTGGGGAGTGGTGATGTAGAAGTTTGATCCACTGTTTCCCACAAATGTGGGGAAAATGCATTTTAGTACTTTTAAAAATATTGCACTATGGAATGGACATTTTTCTGCCTCTATGCTTTTGGGAAAATACTAAAAATTTGGTATGTGTTTATACATGTTACTTTCCACTGGTGTGAAAAACACAGGTATGTGTGTTTAGTAAAGTATAATGCATGTACACTAGGTGATGTGGCTGTTTTGCCGATGAACAGAAATGCCTGTAGTTTTACCTCAGCTTGTCAATTCCCTAAAGTGGCAGTTCTTAAACCATTGCCATTCTTTAATGCTTCAATTACAAAGGGAGCTTCTTAGATGATTTAATTGGTGAAAGTATTAGGATAAATTAAAGCATATGCTGCTTTATTATGTTTACAGAATGTCTCTCCTACCTAACAAGAAACAAATAGTACATTCGTGCAAAGTTTCACTGAAGAAATAGTTACAGATCAGCAAAAATTATTCACAGATGGACAGTGCTTTATTATCCTTCTGTAGAAGGTGGCTGCTCCATTTTCAAAGTGAGGCTCAGCTGCCTACTTACCTCCACTGGAGCTGGGCCAGCATTAACTTTTCCTCCAACAAGCATGTGGTTACTATAAGCAGTGTATCTATTCCTTGCTTGATGAGCACACAGCAATGAAAATGAGGCCAGACACATGAATGGAATTAAGCGGCAGGCTGCAACTTTTATTAAACTTTATCACAGGGGAGGGATGCTACCTGCCCATCACCCATACTCTCCGATATCAGGTATTTAATTGGTTCCAGTGTAGGGGTTATAGGCCTTTTACCATATGACCCTACCCTAGTACAAGGGTTACAGGGTTCCTTAGCATATAACTCATAACTCAAGGTGTACCTCTCCTTAGTTTACTCCCAAGACTCATTTCCCTCTGAGTTCTAGCACCCTCCCCACCATGAGGGGGAGAGAGGGTGCTGAAGAATGGGGACCTTGAGCTGTGAGGGCCACAGGGTCTGACCTGGGCCTGAGAAAGCCACAAAGTTTTCCCCTATCCCATGAGCCCAAGACTATCACCATATCTCAGGTCTTTTACCTCTGGGAACTGCTCTTTTTATCCTTTTTAGCCACGCTGGAAACCAGCTGCAAATTGAGACAAATTAATACTACAACCTAAGTACTTCAGGTAACTAGCACATTCCTGTCTAACCCACTGTTGCTTGGAGGTGCTGGAAGGAAGGTAAAAAAAATCCCTGGTCCGCTGCCAGTTTGGCCCATGGGAGAGAAAATTCCTTCCTGACCCTCAAACAGGTAATCAGCTAGACCCACAGCATCTGTCAGTCTGAGTTCCCATTTCTGTTTTGGGGTGGATGGGAAGGAGCTGGGGTTGCTGAACGGAGTGGAAAGAGGCTCTGCATAGCCCACATTCCAGTTAATTTGGGGAAGTTGAGAAATGCTATCCAATCAGTACCCCACCCCATGCAGCTGGCCAATGGCTGCCAGAGACTCCTAATAGGGGAGGAGCTACCTGGTGAACCTCAGCAAGTGTTCCCTACTTCACTGCTGGCTGCATCAAGTTCCTCCACCCATTGTGGCAGGTGGGTTGCATTTCTTCCTTTTTCTTGAGAGCAACTGCTCTCTGAGGAACACTTGTACCATCCCAAACAAGGTTGGGGATAATTGCTGCAGTGGAGCTATGATTTTTAATCTGACTGCCAATGTCAACTCAAAAAAGGCATTTTCTTAACAACGAAACTGGCTAATTATATTGAAATCTCTGCATCAGTCTATTTCCTGTGTAATTAGTGTGTGCTTATAAGCAGCTTATGTTTCATTCATATATATCTATATATCTATTTATATCTTAGATATTTAAAATAATAAATAAAATTACATTTTTTTGGTGGGGGAAAGTTACCATTTTAAAATATTTGATTTAGTTAATTGTACGTGTACAGGGGGTAGAGGACAGTTCAATCAATATATTAAAATATGTTCTTTATTAAAAAACAAAAATATGTGGGGACAATGCAATATAGTCCTATATATGAGTGACCCTATGTCCATTTATTTTTACTAGCAAAAGAATACCCTTCAACTCGCTGCCTCCCTCCTTTCTGAAAAGTGTTGGGCCTTTGCCTCAAAGGTGTAATGTCTATGATAACAATGATGTACCTTATTTACCAGAGTCTGACCTACTCTTTGGTATTCTCTGTATTTACTTAGTCAGGTAAATGGGTGCCAGATATTACTGTTCTGCAGGAAGTTCTTCCTGGAATTCTGCAGTAAGCCAAAGAATTAGTGGGAAAATGAAAACAGGGTCAACATTCCCTCAGGACTAGAGAATACAAGAAATATATGAACATCACTCAAGACCTCCTTCCCAGAAACCTAGAAGCCAATAATGCAGCCAGATTACACAACCAGATTTGACTTTGTAACCATTCCCTAACATTCCTATTTCAAGCCAAATTTAATCTAACCTTATGCTAAAACAGAGAAGAAAAAGCCCACTGTTCTAGAAAGGATTAATTCCAAGATCACTATGGATTGCTTTTTAAATAGGCAGAAGTTTAGAATTATGAGACACCTATCATCTGATATTAACAAGCCATAGCAAAGCCAGAGTCTCAACAGATAACTTATGTGAAGCAGAGTAGCAGTTTTTTTGTGCTAGGAATTGTATTCTTAAACTAACTGAAATAAGCAAATATTCCTGGCAGGGCCTTAGCTAATGTCATTTTGCTTGGCTGGGAAAATGTGAAATATCTCTGAGAAGAGCTGTTTTAAGAGCAATGCTTAGTGTATATCTCTGACAACACTAAAGCATGCATATTTTTAGGATATTAATAGTCTCTTTCACCCCATTTGGTCTGAGTTTACAGAAATTATGAATCCTAGTTCTTGATAACGTAAAACAGAAAACACCCTAAAGAAGAAGAAAAGAATCCTAACATATTTCCCAGGGATGATCACTGAGTATCAGTTAGTCAAATGTGGTCCTATTTCATCCTTTTCAGGGAAAGATTTTCATTTTTTGAAGACTGGTCTGGAGAAATCTTAGAGCATCTGCTTTTTAAGATCCCATGATTACTGACAAATTATTGACTTGTGCTAAGACATTATGATGGGGGAAAAAATACCATAGCACAATTTAGGCAATAAAAGTGACAGAGCTGAAAAGTTACCAAAGAATGTTTCTGAGAAAAAAAGGATGTGATCATAAGGACTCTGGAGAGTACAGTTATTTTATTATACTGTATTCCTATTATCGCTGTCATTTGTGTTCCAGGGAGATTTTCTGCAACTTGAGAAATACATTGCAGGAACTTTAAGAAATACATACTGGGGCCAGCTATTCCTCAGATATGTGCACACAACTCCTATTGATTTTAATTGGAACCCTACGTGTGTATCCAAGGGCAGAAATTAGCTTTTGGTGCATGTCTTTATGTAGCTAGTATGCAGTGTCAATATGTGTAGATATACAAATGCAAGTATCCAAAAGTGACTGCTTTACCCTCTCATTAACTTGAAAGGCTCCTAAGGCAGCAGGGGCACATTAGTTGGAAACTATTGAGAAAAATATATTTTGAGGCTTCCCCCCATGCATGATAATCATAACTTATATTTGTTATATTTTCTTCACTGAACCAACAAGCACATATAGTCACTGTAAAACAACCACTAGATCCCATATGAGAGAGTTTCGATTTTACAGTAAATTTCCTGTTTTATGGATTCCTTTCTGAAAAATTCCTTGGGGTATTCTTAAAAGAATACTTTTTCTTAAAACATATAAAATCAATGCCCTTTTATTAGCTATTCTATTGTAATCTTTATTTCTTCCTTTATTCCTGGTTTTGTTGAAGATGGACTGAATACATTTAATTTGTGTGGGATTTTTTTTTATTTCCATTTTGCAAACTTTACCTTATAGCTATTTTAGGTATAGCTTTTGTTTTTTAAAAACATATTTTGTCACAAACAGCCAGTTATGTAGCACTTCCTTGGGTGTGAGAATGCATCTTATTTACAAAGACCTCCGCTGATCAGTCTGTAGTTAAATACATGTACAGGATGTTACAGTTTGAAGTGTGCAAGGCATTTGTGTTTTAATTAAAATTTTAGAGGAAAAACTCATTCACATGAATTACTAGCTGGAGTTTTAGCAGGTTGTATAAATGGTGACAACTTGCATCTTTGTATTCAGGATGAGTATGGAGTTACTTGGTGAAAATCACTACATATGTTAAATCTTTTCAGTATGTGCTATCAATATTAAAGATATGTGGATATGGATTTACATGAGTGCAAATTAGCAATACCTGATCTGCTTCTATTGTTGTTTTTAGGTTTATTTTTAACAAACAACATTTTTTTAAATCATGTACATTATTGTGATTTTGTTACATTGTCATAGTTTATGATATAGCAAGATGTACTGTACTCTTGTCTAATGCAGTATGACAAAAAATGTGAAAAACACCTGAAGGGGAAAAATGACAAGACAATAATTTTTTTCATGCAGAAGTATGATGTACTGAAATACTTGCATTTCCCATAAACCAGTCCTGTTATGAGTTACTTAGTATAGTTTGGGATTGATCTGTATTTGTGCAGACAGAATTAATCTTGCTGATATTTCCAACCACCACCTCCCCACACAAAATAAAACCAAAAGAAAAAAAACTTTCACTCTAAGCAGTTTTCTGTAACCAGAGTTGAGCAGAAAATTGCATGGGCATGTCCACCCTGCACTCAGGAGGCGTGACTGCAGCAAGTGAAGGCATACCTGAGGTAGCTTTGATCATGTTAGCTTGCTAAAAGTAGCAAGAAAGCACAGCAGCATGGACTAGCTGCCAGAGTACAAGCCTGCCTGGGAGCCTGGGCACGTACCTCTGTGTGTTTGTACCACTGCCCATGCTGCCGCGACTTTACTGCTAATTTTATTGAGCTCGCTCGATCAGAACTAGCTTAGGTATGTCTAGATGTGCTGCAATCGCATTTTCTGATTGCAGCGTAGATATACCCAATATGTACCTAACCATGCCGATCTTTTTAACCTGAAGAACTCTCATTACTACATTAGTAAGATTACAGTACAGTCAATAGACCCCAATTGAGATGAGCACCCCATTGTGCTAAGTACTATACAAGCATAGAGTAAAAGACAGTCCCAGCTCTGAAAAGTTTATAGTCTAATTAGAAAAGTCCGCCAAAGGACTTGCGGGAGGTGTTATGATAGATGCACAGGATGAACAATGTGGTGTTCTGCAAATGTCATGTTAGTAATAGCCACAATTCTTCTGTTGCTTTGTTGTTTAAAAATACTGGGATGGAATTAGCTAACCAGAGAGACAATAAAGGGAGGGGGGATACTGAAGAAGAGAAGGGGCGGAAGAAAGAGAAGGCAGGGAAGATAGAGGGCAGGTGAAGTGAGGCTGAAGTGAACAGACAGGATGGGAGCTGACATTTGGAGCAAACAGCAGATCAACAGATAGGAAAGAATATTCAGAGTAACAACTGTAAAAAGCAGTCAGGTATTGATGACCTCATCTGTGTCTGAAGGTCCCTTGCTGCATTTGCTTGTCTTCTGTTCCTGGTGGCTGAGTTTCTGGTGGTCTTTTCCAGCAATTTTTCTTCCTCAAGCTCTACAGTGATGGGTGTTTTTAATATAAAACCCTTAGAGCGTCAATTTAGGGCCTTTTCATCCCTTCTACCTCTATGCACAGAGGGGATAAGAACTCAGCTTATCTGGAAGAGGAGGGAAGTGCCACCTCCACAGCCTGGTTTCTCCCTTCCACAGACCTAATGGAAACTTGTTTGCAGAGTTTGGGTATGTGTGTGAAAGGGTGGGGTTGAGACCAGGATGGGAAGGGCTGTGGCTAGGGTGGGGTAGAGATGAGGAAGGATGGCTGTTTATCACAGTTTCGTATCTTCCACAGCTTCATGTTCCACACCCAAACCTGCTGTCCCTGTCAGTATTAGCCTACCTTCTCTTCTCCGTCTGTGCTGTAGAATGAATTTTCCCCCAGGCCCTTGGGGATGTTCTGGGCAGCAGGCAGCAGAAAACTCCTTGTAGAGTGACTCCTGAAGGAGCAATACTGCCAGGGTAGAAACTGGAGCCAATAGACTTTCAGGGATCCACAGAAAATATTGTTTAAACCAATAGGTTTCTCTGCATCCCTTGATATCTATTAGTTATAGAATGTGAAGAGTAAGACAGCCCTTACTTTTTCCATGGGAAGGAAATCCTAGCATTTTAGGGAGTTGTTGTTTCAGGACACTGCTAGGGGAACTTTGTAGAGATTCCTGCCCCAGATACTGGAGTATATTGCGCAGAAGATGATCAGTTATTACAGTAGTGTCTAGAGGACCCACCTGAGATCAGGGCCCCCTTGCGCTAGGTACTATACAAACAGATAAGAGATCGGGTCAGTCTACACTTTGAGCTGGGGATATGTTTCCCAACTTGAGGCGTACTTGCACTGGCTCTGATCAAGCTAGCTTGTTAAAAATAGAATGTAGCCACATTGGTACAAGCACCGGGAGGGGGTAGCCACCCTGAGTCTGTGCCTATGGTCTTGGATGAGTATGTACGTGGGGAGGCTAGCCCCTCCTGCTACTCACACCACCACAGCTACACTCCATTTTTAGTGTGCTACCTCAGAGCTAGTGTGCATATATAGCCTTGAACTGGAAATCCCACTCCCAGTTCCGAGTGTAGACCTATCCATAGTCCCTGCCCAGTCTAAAAAGACAAGACAGAGGGTGGGAGAAAGGAAGCATTATTTTCCGCATTTTATAGACCGGGAACTGGTGCACAGTGAGATTAACACTAGTCATGCAGAAAATCTGCGGAAGAGCCTGGTTTACGGTTCGGGCCTAATTGAACCCAAATTTTGTGAGGACCAGTTTTGTTCCAGTTAAATGCCTCAACCATAAGGCCACCTCTTCTCTCTATACAGTCATAAATGATCATTAATGCGCTGTAATGATTACTAAAATACTTATTATTATGGTCAGTGGTTATTAGTATCTAACAGATGGCCAGTGGCAGTTCATGCAAGCAGCTCATACACAGGTGCCATAATCCATATTGTCACTGCATACTTTATTATATCTATTTTAACTTTGAAAACTGACTGAAATACAGTGAACATTGTAGCTTTAGGGGGAATATTGAACTATTTATAGAGTTAGGCTGAAGAAAATTGTTGATAAATTATCTGCTGAAGTTGATCATTGCTGATATACCTTGGAATAAAAATAATTGTAACTACACAAAATGGATTTAATGGTTTCAAAATAATTTTGTGTGTGTGTGTGCATGTCTGCATGTGTGCGTGCTATGAACATCATGATTTTCAGTGACTGTGCTAACCTAGAAAATTAATAAATTAGATACATTCAGTTAAATTATTACAACTTCTTGGGTTTTTTGGATGTCCTATGAACCGCAAAAGGAAATGACAGCTGAGGTTTGTGTGAATCACAGCTACTACTAGAAAATCTAAGTACGTACCTTAATCCCACAGAGGAAAGAAGTTACAATATTTGTATTTGTAATTTGTCTTTGATCAGGGAAGATGCACCATCGAAACAGGCAAACTGTTTTAAATATAAGTTCCTATTTAAAAAAAGAAAAAGAGAGGGGAAAAAAGTTTGTGCCCTTCTACCTCAAAAGTAGCTACCGACAGGGTTTTCTATATTAGTCCTGAAGCGTCCATCAATTAGGGTTAATTTTTTTGTTATTCTGTGATATTTACCATTTGCTACTGCTGTTGAAAGTCCTTGACCACTCTGTGAAAGCTTTTTTTGTGTGCAAATCTGCATTGATCTTGCCCATAGGTGTTTGATCCAGCCCATCCATTGTGTGCATGGCATTTCACCCATGTCACCTGAAAGAAATTACCGTTTGGCTAAGTGTAGAAGAAAAAGAAATGTTTTGAAGTTCACTGATGTTTTAGTTACTTCAGCTAGAGCCTTGTAATTGCAATATAAGGTATCTCATTGAAAAAGTTATCACATGCTCATGTATTCAAGACTAGTTAATGGTGCCTGAAGAAAACTGTAGGTTTTAAATTTCAATTAAACCTGTACAAGGGGAAGTATTTATTACTCAACCTATTATGTTAAGAAAAGTATCCAAAAATGTCCTGAATACAAATGTTTACTTTTATTAGAATGACACCTTAATCCAACCATTTTTACCCATCTCTTGAGTGCTTACTTAAGACAATTTTCACTATCAGAAAATGTCAGTAGTGGAGATGATATCAAAACATGTTCTTTGGCTCGTGTTTTTGTTTTGTTTTGTTTTATTCCATCTGCAGAAGAATGGATTCTGATCTTGGGATTAGGTCAAGGAAATATGAGGCAAGTCTCTTGAATTCCCTGCTCAGCTCTGCTACTCCATTCACTTTCAAGTCTCACATATGGCCTAACTTTTCAGAGGTGCAGAACACCTTCAACTCCCTCTGAAGGGAAATGCAGCTGCAGGTGCCCAGCTTCTCTGAAGACCAGGCAATTAAAAATGTGCATGCCAATTCATCCCTCTCTGAAATGGTTAGAGTAATATTTGCTAAATAGGTATTCTGGAGGATTAATGTAAAATTAAAAGCATAGCTGCTATATAGGTTCAGAACTTTAGTATTAAAGTATGACAGAATCCGCTCCCAAAGGGTTTGCCATCTGTGGGGAGATGAGGCATTTGCATGGTGGTTACGTCATTCACCCGGGAGAGGGGAGACCTGGGTTCAAGTGCCTGCTCCACAGCAGAGATTCAAACCTGCATGTCCCATATCCCAGGTTTAGGTTTCCAAAGTTATCATACGAAGGAACTCTGCAGTTTGTAGCTGACAGACATGCTATTGCTTCAATGTATTCTTGAGCTACCTTTGCTTCCTCTTTATTGATTGTGTTACATGGAAAGTATAGCTGGCTTTGCTGAGAAGGAAATATTCTACTGTTTAACTTTAGCTGTCATCTCAATTACCAGTGGAATCATGGACTCTTCTGTTAACTAGACTAAAATATGATCCATAAAAACCCATGCTGTGTCCAGGCTTTACAGAACCTTGTTCCTTTACAGGTGTCTCAGAAATAGTTCAATGCCAAATGAAAGACAGCAGAAACAATATCTGCTGAATAATGTAAATGTTGTTAGCATGAGTGGAGTGGAATTTGCCAGAAACTTCTGTCTGTATCTACCCACTCCAGTAGTTAAGCTGGAGATTTACAAGACCTGGTTTTCTCATCTGTCACACCAATATAAATCAGGAGTAACTCCACTGAAGACAATAGTGTTAAAATGTTGCAAAAGGAGAGGAGAATTAGGCCCTGTATCTTCCATAGAGAGGAAGAGGTATCTTTCCATTATCAAGGATGGTTTAAACAACGCTGTCAAATCTGCAGCTGCAGGGGGATCCTAGCAATGCTAGTAGGATGCTTAAAGAGCTCCAGTGCCACATTGTCTGGAGAAAACTGCTTCATGAAAACTGAGTTCCAAGATAGTAACTGAAGGCCTCAGTGAATCAGTATGTCTTCCTCAATAATGGTCCTGTCCAGTTCATATCACAAGTTGCTCCCCTTGTCCTTTTGACAGGAAACTTCCTATTTGCAGTTCTAGTTACACTTCCCCTCCCACCCCCCCAAACTTCTGGATACATTCCCCATTCCATTCCCTCTCCACAACATTGAGTTTATCCATCTGGTATCTCATGAGTAGCATTGCCAACAGTCCCTTAGTACATGAGACGTCTCTTATTTTTTCATCTCTGTACAACAAGATCAGGAGTTGCTGAGTGCTGCAGAAAGCAGCAAGAAATAACCCAGTGAATGTAGGTGAGTGCTGCTGCTTATTTTATTATTATTATTAATAATAATATTTGGAGGAGATCTGGGTCAGGGGTGCTAAGAAGACAGGCCCTTATTTTTGAAATACAGTATTGACAACCCTATTCATGGGAGCTGAGGGGAAGTAAAGGGGTGTCAGAGAAGTGGGCACACATTCATGTATTGCAATCTTTTTGGAATGAAAATGCTTATAACTCTTTAAAAATGACCTAATTTATGGCTGCCATTAAAAAGTCAGCATTTGTCAATATTTATTGCACGTTAGCATCTGGGATTAACACAATATTTTCCCTATACTTAAGAAATAACTTATAACTGTGGGATGTCTGTGACAAATGCTGTTTCTTTCATAGTAGCAATGGAAGTAGTTTCTCGGCAAAGACAAATGATGTATAAATATTTTCACATGTACCTTATTGTTTCCATTATGAGTTTTTGCATCAAAATCTGGCAAGGCACTCCTTTCACTGAGGCTATTATGTGGACTTCTCAATCTGGCAGTCAAGTGGAGGACTGCACTTTCTTGCTGTATTTTCCTTATTCTGATTATAGAGCTGTGTGGACAGTTGACAGCGAAGCCTGACCCTGTTAATATTGAGCAAAAATGTGAGATTTGTAACCTTCTGTGAATGGGGGAAAGAAAGACTACACAGCAGTGAAATCCATGAACTTTCTCCCTCCAACAGGTTCTACATTTTCCATAATTGACCTCTCTCCCAGTGGTCACGTTTGAGCGTCTCAGCTCAAAACTTACTGTCTGAAATCCTGGCCTAATTAAAGTCAATGGCAAACATCCCATTGATTCAAGGATGTCACCCAATGTGTCGTCAGACAATGTCTTCTTGGATTGGTCCAATGATTTTTCTAGAGTGGTGTATAAGAAGAGGTTTGATTGTCACACAAAAAGCTGAAGAAAAGTGAAACCCTCCTTCTCTTGCTGCAGCCAGCTCCACATGAAGCCCATAAGCAGGTATCACCTTATTAGTCTTGGCAGAATAGCTAACGAACCCCTCAGGAATTCCCTACAAGTATGTGCTTGGAAATGTGAAAATTCTCCTTCTAGTGTGCAGTTGCTAGGCAATTCCTGAGCATTCTTTCTGTAATGTAGTAATATGTGCACAAATTCTGCCCTAGGACATACGTGTGAGATTCAGCGCTGGTAGTACAAAAGCATCTGAGGAAAGATTTTGGTCCACAGTGTATTGAATGTCCTCTTGGTAGTCATGGAAAATGGCTGTTGAACAGAATTTGGAGACGTGGAAGCAAAATCTCTCCCAGTAAAGAAGCCAGTTGTGAGCAGCTCATAATATGTGTTTTTTATAATGGAGACACGAAGAGAACTTTAAATAGAATGGTGTGACTTGAGTGACTAATATATTTATAAATAAAGAGGCTATTAATTTTATTTATTAGACCGCCATCCATCCACTGGTATGTGCTGGGCACCTTATGAAAAAAAATAAAAGCAAATAAAAGCATAAAACAAATTCATGTGCGGTACTGTAGAATTCTGAAACAAAGTTTTTAGACATGATTTAGAAGTGGCTAGTTCTGTGGTCCCTCTAACCTCAAATATGACAGAAGTATATTATTGAAAACCACTAAAAAGCAAATACTACACTTGGCTAGTAATAGTTAAGGACTAAATCCTACGAATTAGGCACCCTGATTTACTGAGCTCTCCTTCTCTGGTCCTTTCCACATTCCTTCTTTCAGGTCCTCTCTCCAAAAACTCCCAGCCGACTTGACCAAGCTAATTCCTTTCCCACAACCATACAACTTGAGCTGGGAAAATGCTGCATGATATTTTTTGGAAATATTTTGCTTTCAGTTTGCTTCTGCCCTTTGTGGTTGTTTTCTCTGAATGTCTGAGCAGTAAACTTTTACTGGCACACAAATGTCCTCAAATGGAAATAGATGCATATGAAATGTTTTTTGCATTATTTGATGTAAATTATTTGCTCCTCTCTACATACAACACTACTCTCCTATGATAGCCACATGAACAGGGTATTTACTAATACCTCTGCACCAGATTCTGTCATCCTTACTTAAGTTGTGTAGTGCCTTTCAATGAAAGAATCCCCATTTTAATTTCAGTGGGACTCCACAAGGAGTCAGGGGCACAATCCAGCCCTCAGTAATCAGCATGCACAGTCAAAAACATACCCCTGTTAGCCCACTGCTTCCTAGATGGATAAGGGACATAGGATTGGCTACTTTACCTCACCACTAGCTAGCTTTTGAGGCTACAGAATAAATCTAACTCAAAAAATGTTTGGTTCCAATGGGTAAATATTAAAGCTAATGATAAAGTCAGGAGGCAAGTTTGGGGAGAGCTGTTGGAACCCCCTAAAAGCATTCCCATAAGCCCTTAAACTTGTGCATGAAAGAAATGATTTCATAGATTTAATAAACAGTTCAAAGTATCCTAGAGAACTTCTCATACTGTGCATGTTTCTCATTGTTCTTTAATGAGTAAATGACCCATTAATGTGCATAAGAACATATCAGAAGCACATGGCAGCGAAGGAGCTTGGTGGTGGTAGATTTGATCAAAGATTTTCAAATCTGACCCCAAGTATTTGATGAAGAAGATTAACATGGAGACAATTTACCAAACAAATACAGCATTAAGAGCCAAGAGACAGTCTAAGGGAATTCAAGGCTCCAGCTTGCCCACATAAAGAATATCGCTAAACATAAGGAAAACAAAGCCAGGATAAACGTCTAGGATGTGGAGTCCCATGTAACAGGACTTCTGCTACTGATTTGATTTTTTTTTAAATTCTATTTATAATGTAAAGTGTATGATATTTTTAAATAAAAAAGTAATGTCTTTGACTTCTATTCTAATAGTTTAACTCTAAGCATTTAAAAAAGATTTCTGGACAAGAATTGGTTAACTATTGCTTTGTGTTACACTGTGTTACATATGACCCAACCAGAGATAAAAAGGTTTAAAGGTCTCTTGTAACTCTGCAATGCCATTTGTAACACAAAAATAACCCCCTTTCATTACTGGCATGCCACTGTAGCACGCAGGTTATTTTTTCCCTTCACTGCAGCGAGGGCAGCTTTCGCATCAGAAGAATTCTTGGCAAATTAATGCGCTACCTCTTGGGCTAATTAAATTAGAAAGGATCAAAAATACAGAGCGGCTTTTGTGGTGGACACAATGTTGTGCTTCATGCATCTTGCTCAGAGAGGAATTTCTGCCATTTAGCCCCTTTTTGCCTCTAGCAGCATTCTGGACTCTCTAACACAGTCAAGTTCCTAATTTGCCTCAATGAGAGAGAATTATTAACTGATAATAAGAAAAGGAGCATTCACAGCTTGAGGCTGGGCTGTGTGGAAAAGGGTGAGCTACACAGCACCTGAAGCGCATGCAATTTTTATTAATTCCTGCCTAAAACAATGCATTCAGGAGTAAAATTGCTGTGCAAATGACAAAAACAATTATAATTTTGCTTCTTCGGTTCCGAAAATGTGAACTACTTTATTTCAAATATGACTAGATTAAACTAATAACAAGTTCACCTCTCCTTAAGTCCTACTCTCAGCAGTTTCAGTTGTAGCAAGTGCATTTCATCTTGAAGTTGGTTCCACTTAAATTGATTGTTCTTGTCCTTGAAATAATTTGAGAGCGCACCCGAGAGGTGTAGTTTTCATTTTGGGTAAAGAGACAAATGTTAAAATGGCTTTTAGTCATTTGAAATAGCATTTGCACTGCTTAGTGAGAATGAGCTGTAAAATGAAATGGTACTAAATTATATCTAGGCTAATGTGTTGTAGCGATGCGGGCTCAAGTCAGTGTATAGATGAAATGAAGTTTCTGCCTTTTTCTAAAAGAGATTATTTATTAACAGGGGGATATATATTTTTAACAGGAATGTTGTATTTTGAGAGTGACTGGTCCATACTCCACCTATCCATCTTCAAAATAAAAATAATGGATAGGTGCAAATGAAATAGCAGGAATGGTAGGCCAACTCTTACTTAAGAAGGCAAAGTCCCATTGAAGTAGGAATTAGCCTGCATGTAGGGTGCAGGATGAAGACCCTGATGTGAAAAGAAAAGTTTAGTCAGTCTGCAAGAACTGCTAAGCAGTTCCCCATTTTCAAACAGATACTGGCGACAGAGAAACAGGCATATTTTGTTAGGGCAAAAATATACTTTGCCATATTTGAGTCTGCTGCACTTTCATGTATCATCTGTGTCTGCTTTATTTTTATTTCAACCATACATGCCTTTATATGTGTCTGAAAAAAATAAATTCAAAGCTCCTGAAATAGGAAGGAGGGCATGTATGTAAGTTACAGGAGCCCCAGGGTCACAGAGATCATGCACTAATGATTCACATGGAGTTTGTGTCTAGTTATACTCATATTTCTTTTGTTTAAAAGGAAAAGGATGCTGTGGGAAATACTTGGTATTTCACTGGAATTCTTTGCATCTTCTGAAAGAAACTTTTGCACATGTTTGATTTGGAGAGGAAATAATGTGTGTAAATATTTTTCTAATATTTTATATAAAAATATATGTATATTACAGCCTCTCACTGTTTTTTATTTTAAAAAGGCAATAAAATGAAAGAAAACAAAAGTTGTTAAGCATTACAGCTCCATGATGTGACTTGCAGACTATGCGTGGAACATTGGGCCACGTAGGAAAATAACACTGTCCTCATTATTATTATTTCTATTATAGTAGTGTCTGGAAGCCCCGTATCTGAGATGATGGCCCCATTGTGCTATGCATGACATACCACATGACATTTTGATTAAAAAAACTCGAATGATATAAAATTAAGAGCACCCCCATCAAATGGATTAAAAGCTGGCTAACTGACTGGTCTCAAAATGTAATTGTTAACAGAGAATCATCATTGATCAGGTGTGTTTCCAGTGCCTTCCCACAGGGATAGTTTCTTGGTCCTGTGCTATTTAACATTTTTATTAAAAACTTGGAAGAAAACATACAATCATCACTGATAAAGGTTGCAGATGACACAAATTGGGGGAGAGGTAAATAATGAAGAGGACGAGTCACTGGTACAGTGTTATCTGGATCGCTTAATGAGCTGGGTACAAGGAAACAATGTGTTTTTAATATAAATAAATGTAAATCTAGGAACAAAGAACATAGGCCACCCTCAGAAGATGGGCAACTCTATCTTGGGAAGCAGTGACTCTGAAAAAAGATTTGGGGGTTGTGGTGGATAATCAGCTAAGCTCCCAGTGTAACATGAGCTCCCAGTCCAACGCTTTGGCCAAAAGGGATAATCTAATCCTTGGATGCACAAACAGATGACTCTTAAATAGCAGTAAAGAGGTTATTTTACCTTTCTATTTGGCACTGGTATGACCACTGCTAATATACTGTGTTCAGTTCAATACTGTGTCCAGTCCAAAATTCAAGGAGGATGTTAATTGGAGAGGGCTCACAGAAGAGCCCCAAAACTGATTAAAGGATTAGAAAATCTGTTTTGTAGTAATAGACTCCAGGAGCTCAATCTATTTAGCTCTTATTAACAAAGTGAAGGTTAAGGGGTGACTAGCTAGCCTATAAGTACCTACATGGGGAACAAATATTTAATAATAGGCTCTTCAATCTAGCACAAAAAAGTGTAACACGACTCAATGGCTGGAAATTGAAACTAGACAAATTCAGACGGGAAATAAGGTATGCATTTTTTTAAAAAGATGAGAGTAATTAACCATAGTAACAACTTACCAAGGGTCATGATGGATTCTCCATCATTGGGAATTTTTAAATCAAAATTGGATGTTTTCTGAAGGACATGCACTGGGAAAATTCAGTGGCCTGTGTTATGGAGGAGGTCAGACTAGATGATCACAATGGTCCCTTCTGACTAGGAATGTATGAATAACCACTTAGAGACAGTCTCTGCCCCAAAGAGCTTGCAATCTAAATAGACAAGACAGAGAAAAGGTGGAAGGGGAAAGAGTGACCCACAGAAAGAAAAGACACTTGCCTGAGGTCACAAATCAGGTCAGCGGCACAGCTAGGACTTAGAACCAAGGTCTCTTGGGCACTGGACTACTATAACTTCCGTATCCTGCTGCCCTTCTCAGTCACTAACCCAACGCATTTAAGAAATCATGAGTGAGGCCAGAAAAATAAATTGTGACTGGTTTGGTTTAAAAACAAAATCTGGGTTAAGTTTATTTGCCTTCTAGTTTTTGAGCCTTCGGGGTTCACAGTGTCAACATTTCCTTCACAATCTCAGGGGCTAGAAATTTACAAAGTTCCCTCCACCCCCATGAAAATGGATTCTCACATTCACATGATTCCAGCAACTTCAAGAAAAACACTCACAGAAAACACCTGGAGTTCAATTCAAACTGTGGACTGACTTGAAAGATTCACTATAGGAATGTCATTTGCCATTTTGTTATTAAACTAGTACGTAATAGAAAGTAGAGAACACAGTTGATACTATACCAAAATCGAATGTTAAGATTCCTCACACTGTAACCTGCAAGAAATGACACCAACAAGAATTTCTGACTCTTTATGGGAGGTCACTGAAGCTTCTTTATTACACTGAGATGGAGGGGAAACAGTGTGTGGACTTGAATGTACAGCCCTGATCATGGAATATTGTCTGGGGGGGAGAGAGAGTGTGTGGGTGTGTGTGTGTACGTGCACAGTCAGACCTCCTGAAAACATGGGTATATTAAGACTACTATTTACAAATTCTTAATGAGGCAGTCATGCATGACCTTAACAAGATGGAGGTGCCACTTTACCAACCTATGCAACAGATCTTCTGTTTCCAAAGATTTTAATATGAAAACAATTGTAGACTCTGCTACGTAGAAGCCATAATGCAAATCAGGTGAGAGATGCATTATAGTTGTTCTTAAGTTTCAGCAAAAGTTCACAAAGGGGATGGAATAAGGGTTGTGTGGTCTTTGTATTAATTATTGAAGTTTTGGTCATAAAGTGCATGGACCCCTATATATTATTATTTCATAGTGGCAAAAAGTAGGCTAGGTGTCTCAAGTGGAAACAAGACATGATCCTTATTCCTAAGTAATTTCAAATATTACTAAAAAACCAGGAGATTGGGGAGGTAATAAGACTGTATGGTGGGACTGATGGAGCAACATCAATAAAATAAGTGACTCAGCAAGAATTAATGCACCACGTGGTGTGATAAAAGAATTGCTGATATAAAGATACTTAAATTAAAATCTTGTTGACTCAGTTCATATAGGCATCACAGAAGAAGTGGGCTCTAAGGATCATGGTACTTAAGAACGTTACAAGTTTAATTGAAGTACCTGTCAGTTTGGCACCTTTAACACTACAAACAGTAAATGTATTTTAAAGTTTATAAGAAAGTTCAGACCTTAACCAAGTAAATGTGCTTTAAAAAAATATCTTGGGGACAAATTCTGACTGGGGTAGGGGTTCAGTTGTTACACAGGGAAAAATCACTTTTGAAGCATAGGAAGTTTTGTCTGATCAGGAATTCAGGATATTGTTAATGATTTTTAAACATAAAGTAAATGTAAAAAAATTAAATATAGGCCACATTTTTCATTTATCAGTCATATTGTCTTTGATCTCATTTACCTTTCTGTGCCTCTTTCATTCACTCAGATCAGTTGGCTTTCAAGACACACATTTTGGCTTGGAATTCCCTTTTATATGTTTTGATTTGGGTTTACTTGTGTAGTGTTCTGTTCGATTTGGGCTTTAGCATATGGTTTGATTTTTAAGTTAACTGACACCATTTCTTACATATGCACATTACTCATTCACCATGCACATTCAATAAAATCACGGCATCTTTTATTTTATTTAAAACTGACAAAGAAGTTATACTTAAAACCAATCTAGGAAATTACTTCATTGTCAAAATTATTTCCTCTGATCATTGCCATGCTTTAATTTTATATTATTCTTTCTATAGCTGTGGTGAAGGACTTTTACCACTGGAATGAATGGGAAAATGACCTCATATTGAAATGTCATGTTTTTTTCAGCTCTGAAATGGCTGAACTACAATTAATCAAAATTGGTGTGATTTTTATGAAGTGGTATGACCAGTAAATTAGAATTCTAATTAGTACCTGTAACACTTTTTCTGAAATCATAAACATTTGGAAACAGCAATTTTAAAGAGAAGCATGGAGCCACAGAACTAACATCAAATGCAGTTTGTATTATGTGTAATAGTAAATGTAGCTAAATTAAACAGATGTCTATTTTTCTTTACTGTATTTGAGGGGATTCTTTGCGGAATGTTGAACTCTTGTGAAACATAGCTTATTCTTTTTTAAGTTACACAGAGCAGTTTATGTTACGGCAGCTTGCCAATCAGTGATCCATTTCTCAAAAACCTGGTTGAGGCAATGCCAACTAGGCGCACACAGCTTATCTGCAGCATCACAGTGCAGTCCCCTAATCTGTGCAAAATTATGTTTGACGTTAAATTATAAACCCTTAGTGTAATAATAAAATAAATAAATAACCCGAAAAGCAAATTAAAAAGTATGTTTTCACTGGAGCAGGTTGTAAACCCACCAGAAACTTGATCCATAATAACCAGGCCATGTGCAAAATTCCATTCCTTGAAGGGTCTGGCATTTTTCCTTAAGGGAAAAGGCTCTAATTCACAAAATCAAGTTTAGTTCGTGGAATGGTTTTTCTGGACTGTCTGGTGAGAACATCCTTTAAAAATGATAACAGTGAATCTCTTTAAATAAAGTTATTTACATATTACCATAAACAGGGCGGTAACGCCATTAAAGCCCTTTGCCAAATGGGAGGATAACTATATCCTTGTTCTGCTTTACTCCAGTGCACAATTCCTTGAGTAGTTATAGATCAATTTCTAAATGACTGAAGTCAATGCTGTATAGAGTGAGGACTTGATAGTTAGTTATGGCTGAAGACCTTATGGTTCAGCTCAAGAGGGAGCATGAAAAACTTACCTTTGCAGCTTCCATCCTTTCAGTGCTGGTCGGACATCAGTCCGGTCCCCAGTGTAACTTCAGAGTGGCTTGAAGACTGCTCTGAAATGACCCAGCTGTTAATGTCACCAAAACATCCAGCATAGCATCAGAAAGATGCTTTACAACTAATTAACTGAACCACAGGAATTCGTCATGAATCAATGGAACCTTTACAACTGTGATACAAGAGATCTAGAAAGAGGTGGTGGTATAAGTGATACCATGGCAGCTTTATGACTCCCAAGGATTTTCTTATGCTGGACTCATCATCCTGTGACCAATTAAGACCGCAGCTTTGTACTACTCCAATGTACCAAAGAATCTTGGCCCTAAGCTTCACCAGGAAGTTAAAGTTACCACGTATCCTGCAACACACTATACAATGTCCCACTTCCTGGTGACTGTCAAAAACTTTCAGACAAGAACCAGTTGCAGAGACTGAGATTGCAGCCAGGCTAAATTACAGATAGAGCTGGCCAGAGGAAAAAACTCCATTTTTGTGGCAACTTCTGAGTTTTTTTGAAAATTTTAATTCCACATTGGAAAGAAAACAAAAACTTCCAATCACTTTCACAAAATGGAATTGTGTTGAAACATCCATTTTCAAATTGCAAAGGTCAGATTGTTGATTTCAGGGGTCTCTCTCTGTCTGGTCAGAAGTGTCCATCGACCAACCTGGACTTCACAAACCTTCCAGTCAGACTTCACCAAAATCAATATGTATCTGCAAAATGTTTTGGCCTACTTAGAAGTACATTAGCTGAAAATATTCTCTAGTTATGGCAGCATCAGTACTGTGTTCATTTCATGAGTAATTTCTTGTTTTTACTTAAATAAATAAGTTCGCTTAAAACCTGTCTCAGCCTTTAGTGAATTACTGCAAAGGGCCTGGGAACATCCTTATACAAGAATCAAATTCTTTTTGTGTCGATCTATAAAGATTTAGTCCCTCTAGGATTGTGCAATGGGAGTATTATTTACTAAATGGAGCAGTTTAAAATCATGATTTTTTTTTTCCCATTTAACACCCATCCAATATCTGAAGCCCTGAGCCAAATTCCCTGACTTAAAAATGTGTCGGTTTCAACCGTCAGGATGAGCGCAGGCCATTGGCCTAAAATAAATAAATAAGTTAAATAAAGTGCAGGCCCACAATTGTGAAAGGAGCAGAAAATATAATCATATGAATATTGGCCACATTAGTGAAAAGGAAAACCACTAAGGATACTTTTAAACAAGCTACGGTTGTTTGTGTATAAATCATTTTTCATATTAATTGCAATTTAGGCTTCAGTGCACATAGTTTTAGAAGGATAGCAATGTCCAAATATGTGAAAATTTTAATAAAAAAACCACTTACAAAACAGAATTCACTTTCATTACGAAACAGACTGGACTTTGATTAGGCTCCACTTACAAATACTTCACACATTTAATTTTTTTTATTTAGGATGCCAGCAAGGTATTCACTTTCACATTCTTGCATGTCTGACTGCTGCTTCCCCAAAATAAAGACAGTGTGTTATGAAAACATCTCCAGTAGGACACAGAGCAACTTAAATTTTTTCAGTGACACAGTTTCTGAGCCAGTGGCTCTGCCTCTGGGGGACAGCACACAAAGTACAGTACACTGCAGCCAAGATAAGACCTCAAAATGATTGCTAGGTAACTCAGAACATTTCCATATCTCCTACTGCCAAATTAATTTTAGTATTTGAAATTAATTTCCTAGCATGTTTAGGGAAGTAAGAGGTGAATTAATTATTGCTGGTGACATGATACTATCCAAAGTCTACAGTTAGTCATTGGTTCAGATTAGCATGAAACCAGTAATAAGTGGGTTCAGTTCCTTTATCACTCGAGATCTTTTACATGACAACACAATATACGCATCTCCAAGGGTTACCTTTGGCACTTCCAACATTCTAATTTCTTTTCAGGCTCTTGTTCATTGTTTAATCTTGGGACCAAACTGGGGTGTGGGGAGGTCTGTCTGTCTTCTTTATTTTACCTAAGTAAACGCTAAGCTCCCTTGTTAGTACAGGAAGTATTTACGAAAGTTGTTTAAAGAGCAATTGCTCTTCTTCTCTAGGGATGCAAATCTTTGCTTTGAATTTAAATCAGATTCATGACGCAGATGGAAAAGGAAGGCTTCTGGGCTATGATTGTGAGCCAAGCATTATTGATAGGCTTGATCTGTGCACAGTGCCTCAGCAGGGGGATATCTCATCAGACTGGCTGCACGTTTAGGCAGCTAGGCAGCTCCCTATTACTCTACATCGTTAAAATTGTGTACAGGAGACAGATTTAGGTGGTTTAAAATATACAATGTAAATAAGTCCTGAATGCTGTCAAGTAAATGTAATTTTACCATTGAAATTAGAGATCCTAAAGGCCATATCAGTAAAGAAAATAAGTTCCATGTCTACTGCATAGAATTAAATGAATATAGATTTTAGGTCAACAAATGGTGCCTACACGAGCTGTAGTTCTGTTTTTGTTGTTGCTGTAAGTTTCTTGGGTATATTTCTCACTATAAAGTCTTGTTCTCATAATCTGTCTTGACTGATGGAATCAGTAAATATTACATGATTAAGTTTTTATCTAAAAATGTCTGCCATTGATCGTTCATTTCTTATTGTGTCATAATAGCTCTTTGTACTAAAGCACAGAGCTGGGGAAACCCCGGCTATTGAGTAAGCTCGCATTTTTAACGGAGAAAAAAAGTTCTTTATTCTCCAGCATCCTATTTTTAGTGTGAACTTAATTAAAGTGAATAAAGCATTTTAAAATCCAGGGTGGGAAAAATAGGTCATCATTAATTATTATGTATATAATAAATCCAGGGATCATGGACTTCCTTCACTATAAACATTGTTCTCGTCCTTCCTCACAAGAATTTTCCTTACCAAACATCTCTGCTTTCCCCCTTCGGCCCTTATTCAACAAGTTTCTTAAACATGTCCCTAACTGTCGACACATGCGTATTTCCACAGAAGACATTGGGACTATTCAAGTGCTAAAGCTAGGCACAAGATTAAGTACCTGGCTGAATCGGGGCCTTAATGAATCCTGCTCCAATAATCTATTGCCAAATTTAATTCTTTTCTCAACCCTCTTTCCCTCCTTTCCTCCTCCTACATCTGCAATCTCTCCATCTGCCCAATTCTCTATCTCAAGTCAAGATCATGGCGATTTCTTTAAAAAGGGAGCACGGGATTTTCAAAACTGCCTAGAGGACTTGGACACCCAATTCCCTTTAATTTTAATTGTGTGTGCGAATCCCCTAAACAATTTTGAAAATCTTATCCAGAATTCAATTAGTCCAGCATGAGGTTCTCCTCCATTTTGTCATATTCTTTTCCTTCTTCCTCTAGCCATTACCTCTTTTGCCTCTTGTTTAACTTCATGGCTTTTCCACAGCCTCACTTTTTCCTCTGGCGCCTGGCCCTCTGCCATCAGATATGCAGTTGCCTCCTCCATCCTTACCCTGCCCCTCCATTCAGTTACAGAGAAACAAATTCACTCATGGTGGATTCTCTGTAACTTGAAGTCTTTAGATCATAATTTGAGAACTTCAGTAACTCAGCAGAGGTTAGGTGTCCATCACAGGAGTGGGTGGGTGAGATTCTGTGGCCTGCAATGTACAGGAGGACAGACTAGATGATCATAGTGGTCTCTTCTGACCTTAAAAGTCTATGAATCTATGTCACCAGCACATTCGCTGTGACAGATTTTGCTTCTAATTCTCTGAGTAAAGTAGTGTACCTGTGAGGCATTTTGTTATTGTCTCCAGTAGTATACATACAAATAGCTCACCTGTGGCTCTTGGGATGGAAATCACTTGCAAACAGGATTTCTCATGAGTTTACCATAATATCTGCTTCTGGGTATACCTAGAAATGTTTTGAGAAGAGTCTTTCATGAAGCATTCCCAGCTTGAAAATGGAAAGGAAAATAAGGTTTCTGGCCAGTTTAGAACATTAAAAATACAAATGGAGTTTGTTTCTAGAAACGAGGGTGGGCTGTTCATACTTTTTCCAAACTAGTCTGCCCATTCTGTTTGTCTGCAAGTGACCATTTCTTAACGGAACCTCATAGAGACAATTCCCTCTAAGGGGTTTGTTTGTTTGTTTGTTTTCTTTTGGACTATTTTATTTGGGTAAGAGAGAGTCCCTCTTCTAGTTAGAGAGAATACCTCAGATGCCATCAATTGAATGACACATAAAACTAAGTTCCTGACTACTGTACTTGTGGTTTCTTTTTTTGGCAAAAGAATATTAATTGTGGTGTGTTGGCTAAATTCTAGTTTGGATCAATACATTCTGCCCGCCTAACTTTCCTTTGCACTTTCAAATAGATAGGATGGTCCCTGTCTTAAACAATTATATAATGCAGGTATGCTCTGTCAAACAGTTGACAAGTTTTCGATTCTGAGGTGGATGCATTTTAGTGGTGGACGAAATAGTATATACATACACTAAGCAGGTTTGTTTAAATTATTTTTATTGGATTATATTATACAATAGAAATGGAGAATATAAATAAAATACCCACAGTACATTTATTATGAAATACATTAGTAAGAATGAAAGAGAACAAAGAAAATGCAAATAACTCTCAGTGGAGTTTGTATTCTGTCTTTTAAGCCTTAGATTTAATACAAATTTATGTTATCACTGTATGATTTATAAACCATGAAAGTAAATTCTGTGCAAAAGTAGCAGAGTGTTGAAAGAGGAGTAGAAAAAGAAAAACAAGAAAACAGAGTGCTTGTTCCAATATCCTATGTTAAGATAGCTTTTCCATTTACACTCTTATTTTTTTTCCTGTTGCAACATACTCCACAGCAAAGGAATGAAGAATAAATGGATTATTACAGTCATCATTTTATGATACAAGGGAGTTCTCTCGTAGCCCAAAACTATTGTCAGTGGAAAATAGCAGTCTTGAAGGGTTGACTCAATAGTCTTCCATTTTGAAATCAATTGCTTTGTAGATAAAAAGGCTTGTAAGCCATTCCCACACTGGGTTGCAATAAATTATTACTGCTCCAAACTTAGTTATGACCAAATGGATTTAAAGAGCAATATTTGAGCTAATGCTTCTTGTTATCTCTTTCCAAAACAAACACAAAGATATATATTTATAAATACATTGGTAATCGTATAAATATATACTTGTTTGCAATGTTGCTGTAGCCACATTGGTCTCAGAATATGAAAGGGACTAGGTAAGTGAGGTAATATCTTTTATTGGACCAACTACTGTTGGTGGTAGGGACAAGCTTTTGAGCTTCACAGAATGCCCCGTAATATCTAAATAAGGTAACCAGCGTTCACCCATCTTGACAGGTTTCAGAGTGGTAGCTGTGTCAGTCTGTATCAGCAAAAAGAATGAGGAGTACTTGTGGCACCTTAGAGACTAACAAATTTATTTGAGCATAAGCTTTCCTGGGCTAAAACCCACTTCATCGGATGCATGCAGTGGAAAATACAGTAGGAAGATATGTATATACACAGAGAACATGAAAAAATGGGTGTTGTCGTACCAACTATAACGAGAGTAATCAGATAAGTTGAGCTATTATCAGCAGGAGAAAAAAAAACTTTTGTAGTGATAATCAGGATGGCCCATTTCCAACCAGTTGACAAGAAGGTTTGAGTAACAGTAGGGGGAAAAAATAAGCATGGGGAAATAGTAATGACCCATCCACTCCCAGTCTTTAGTCAAGCCTAATTTAATGGTGTCCAGTTTGAAAATTAATTCCAATTCAGCAGTCTCTCATTGGAGTCTGTTTTTGAAGTTTTTTTGTTGTAGTATCGCGACTTTTAGGTCTGTAATTGAGTGACCAGAAAGATTGAAGTGTTCTCTGACTGGTTTATGAATGTTATAATTCTTGACATCTGATTTGTGTCCATTTATTCTTTTATGTAGAGTCTGTCCGGTTTGGCCAATGTACATGGCAGAGGGGCATTACTGGCACATGATGGCATATATCACATTGGTAGATGTGTAGGTGAACGAGCCTCTGATCATGTGGCTGATGTGATTAGGTCTTATGACGGTATCCCCTGAATACATATGTGGACAGAGTTGGCAATGGGCTTTGTTGCAAGGATAAGTTCCTGGGTTAGTGTTTTTGTTGTGTGGTGTGTGGTTGCTGGTGAATATTTGCTTCAGGGTGGCGGGCTGTCTGTAAGCAAGGACTGTCCTGTCTCCCAAGATCTGTGAGAGTGAGGGATCATCCTTCGGGACAGCTTAGTTTTAGTCATACATTCCTGATAAATACATAGGCTTGCACATCTGAGAATGTCTACAGCTACACAAATATGATGCTCATCTGGTTAAGGTTTCATGTATAGTACTTAAATATATTTCATTAAAATGATAGGCTGGAGTTGGATCAAGAGGTAACATCACAGCAAAAGAGGATGAACTGGTAGAAAATCTAAAAGGAATCTAACAGGAAAATAGTGAGATATTTCTCCAAAAGCACCACAAGGTAAACAATCTGTATGGGGAGTTAATTGCAGAGGCAACAATGAAAATACTGTACCACTTCTTATCTGCAATGCATTTGTTTAACTCTGTGAGCCAAATGTATCCCTGATGTAACAATTAATTTCAGAGGAGTTACACCAGGAATTAATCTGGCCCAGTGACAGCTGACAGTGGCCTACACAAGCGTGTGAAGATGATCCCCTGTACTTTTTGAACATATAGAGAAAGTAGTACACTACTCCTTCGCCGCAGGCTAAGTGCCTGAGACATTAGCTTTACTTTTCCCCCAGGACTCTAATTCACAATAACTGGATCTTTTTAGTGCTATTTTTATTCACAGGTGGCTGGGAAATTGTTGTGGCTTGAAATAAATGGGTACAGGTACCATAACGGGTTCTCTTTTTGTGTTTAGGGCCTGCGGTTAATGTTCCAGTTTTTCTTTTCTTTGCAGCAAGCCTGAAGGTCTTGTTAGAAGGAAAGTGAAAAGGGGGGGGGGTGGTCTTGGTATTCTATTGTGTCACTGCCCTTTTACTTGCACTGACACGATACCTTTCCTCCAGGGTATGGTTCTATTTGATAGTAGCCCAGTAAAACTGAACATTACTGGATCAGCAGAGGTAGCAGCAGTCACAGCAAAACCTGAAATCAGCATTGGTTTATGTTTCAGAATCTGTAGCATGTGTAACATTCAGCTAATCCCTCTCACAGTATTTATTTATGTTAACTTATTGAAGAAATAGAGCAGAAATGCTGATGATAGCAAAAAAACAAACCTCTGATTTCACAGCTGTGATGTCAATTGGCAAATAAGACATTCTGAAATCACTTGTACAGTATTTGAACCAAAAGAATGGCAATATGCAAATTACCTTAATTGACTGCACATTCATAAATGTGATCAACTTTGATGGCAAAACCCCACCACCCAAAAGTAAGCTGTCCAATAACTATTTTAACATGAAATTGTAGCTGTAAATAAATAAATAGATACATAGAACTATTAGGTAAATTTCCCACTGGATATTAACAAGAGAAAGTAATGTGGTTTTAACAAAACAAGTTTTTCTTGTAACAATGGAATAAATATATAACAGCAAAAGTAAACTGACTAAGGTGATGCATGTATGAGATTCATACATGTATCCATCTCTTTACTGCCTCTGAATAACTCCCAAAATCCATGCAGTCAACTATGTCTCTTACTTTAATTACAATAACTTTAGTTGGATCTAAATAATGGGAAGTAAACTAAAGTAGTATCAAAATAATCAAGTTAACTGTTAACAGCTAAGCGGGGAAGAGAAGATATAGCTATTGTAGGAAAGGAAAAGCACAATATTTAGAAACAACAATGGCTGAGCAAAGTGTGATAAGATTATGAAAAGCTGAAAAAGGAAATTGTCAGGGAATATTTCATTTTTAAAACAATATTGCCTACTACTTAGTATCAGGGAATTATACTTTGACATAAACCTTTACATTTAAAAAAGAGAAAATACTACATTCACTCATCTGTACTAGCAATGTAGCTCCACTTTGTAATAATAAGAGCCAAGCATATGGTATTCATCATTAGCAGCAGCAGCAACAGAAGCAGCCTCTGTCAGGCCACTGCTGGAAGATACTACTTCAGCTTCTAATACACACTACTATGCAGGGCTTTCTACATTCTTGTTGGTATCAAAAAATGTACCATCACTTCACTGGCTATTTAACATAGGATGTGAAAGACTGGAACCATCTATCTGAGTCCTCTCTGCCTACTACCATTTATTTCCCTTGATCTTCTTGATGTAGTTTTATTCCAATATCTTTCATGATCTGTTTGCTGAGGATCTATACTAAATGTATCTAATTATTCCTTCTTCATTTTGAGCTCTTAACAACCTCCTGGTTATATGTATGAACATTTGTCCATTCTGTCTACGTACGTTATTAAAATCTTTCACCTTTCCTGCCATGCCTCTGTTAGGAATCACATACACCTTTCCAATGCTATGCTCCTTTCCCCCGTCAACAAACAGTAAAAAGAATGATTTCTTTACTGTTGTCATCACTATCAAATTCATGTCACTGCTTGCTTGAGTTAATTGATTTGTACACCTATTTGCCCCTTTTTCACTTTTACTGCTTCTGTAATATGAGGATTATAAATCTGTTGGGCTATCAGGTCCATCTGCAATAATATTACAGAATTAATAACATTTTTTTTTTTGCTCACAGTGATTGGCTAGAGTAGTTGAAGACTGAGTCAAGCTTGAAACTGTCAACTTATTGCACCAGTAATTAGCTATAAAAAAAGCCTTCCCCATTGTCTGTTATTGCTGGCATATTTTATATATATGCAATCATAGCTAGGTAGTGGTTTGGGAACCTTAATAATTTTCTAATGCCTTCTGTTCAATGATCTCAAAGCTTTTCTACATACATTAATGTAATGAAGTACGCAAATGTTTGTTTCTATTTTACTGATGGTAAAAGTGGGGCCTAGAATGATTAAATGGCTTGCCCAAAGTTGAACAAGTTAGAATCCAGCTCTTCTGGTTCCAAGTCCTGTGCTTTAATTACAAGACTATCCTTCCCTCCTTAAGCTGGGTAATCAACTCCTGTTGGCTATGACTTCCAAATGTGGATAGGCCTGGTGTAATTTTAGCCTGAGGGATCCTTCTTCATCATGTGGAGGAAGCTGAACATAGGTACAGAGAGAATACATCTCAATATTTGCATTCTGAACCAGGTTAAACTCAAGATCCAGTGAGCTTTACAGTCTTCTTTGGCTTGCTGACCTTAAATTTTCAGTTACAATGTTGCCCCCCTCTCCCATTGAACTGTCATGGATTTCAGTGGGAACAGGCTCAAGTTCCATGTTAGGAATTTGTTTGCTGTCCAAAGCCTATGGATATATATCATTTAGGAAAAAAAAAACAAAAAATGAGGCATTGGTTTAAAGGACAACACCTCTGAAAGTGAGTGCAAAGCTAAGAGCAAACGTGGTCTCTGCCTGTTCTAACATATCCATAGAATGGAAGTAATGGTCAGGCAGCTGTTTAAATTCTTACTTGTAACCTTTAATCCTGCCAGAATTTAGAATTTCCGGCCCTTCTCTTGGTTTAGTTCTCTGTTTGTTTAGATTTTTGAGTGTGATAAACCTAGGCAGCAGACTGGTGTATGGTGAGTAAGAACAGCAAAAAACCAAACCAAAACAAAAACCCAACACTTGAACACTGCTTATTTTCTCTCAATTCCCTCAATAGTGCATAAGATATTGCTGTCTATGTTATGTTGTTACCAGACTGTTTCAAATTAAGAGACTAACTGGACGTTAAGATTAATCTCAGAACATGTTAATTAGATGATTTCTTTATTTCTAAGTTTCTAATGATTTCCACCTTGAAACTGAAAATATATGTAAGAACTCATTAGCCTACTCCATAAAATTGCATTGTATTGCGTGTAAGGGTGACTTTAGAAAGATTTGTTCTTTATTGAAATGAGCACATTTCTTTTTCAGTGCTATACATTTAAATACCAAATTTTGGGGGGAAAAACAAATAACTTCTTAAATAAGCCTCCTTTAGGCGCCCTTTCTTTTCTGCTTAAGTGATACTGTATAACAATGATAGACCTATGGCAATTCACAAAACCCATATGAATACTAATATATTCATCCAGAATCATTTTAGTGAAGACCAAATCACTTTGTAATGGAGAGATGCCCAGTAACTCTTTATTCTTATGAAATACCTCAGGGGTGAAAAGAAGAATAGCACCACAATTCTTTAAGTAAAAGAAAGTCAAAGTCAAAATCAAAATAAAGCTTCATTATACTTAAGTGATTCCATAAGAATTCTTTACACTGGGGTTTATAATATGGAAAGAAAGAGTTCCTTTTAGCTGAAATTATGCCATTTGAACAGGTTTTCTGTTTAGAAGAAATTTTCCAAAAAAAGATATGTATACATACACACATGTACGTGTATCTGTTATACACATTATTGCTGATACGTGGCCAGAATCTCTCCAGCATATGAACTCTACTCTACTCAGAGTAGAGAGAGGTGGAGGGGTTGAAAGCAATGGCTGGATTAAGCCCCAGACTCCCAGCTCCTGGAATCATGTGATTATATTAGAATCTCAGCTTTCATTATTTTAAGAAATTATATTTCTAGACCTCCTGGTTCTGAAGAAAAACTTGAAAGGTTAATTGAGTGTAGCCAAAGCACTGAATTTTACCTGAGTCGGCAGACAGCCTGGAAGAAAATCTGAGAGGTGTGAACTGCCTCATTCATCTCAAAAGTATATTAACTCCAAGACCCACTAGTCTGCTCCCCCGCAAACACCCTGCTAGAAAAAGGCTCTGTGTATTGAAGAAGAAAAAAGCTGTGGTCTTGGCCCACCAGTCCATACAGACAGACCCCTGCTGCTGGGAAAAGTAAGGTGGGACCCCCTGGCTCTGTGGAAGGCAGAGAGGGCCCATGCTGTTACTGAGGAGAAGGGAGCCCTCTGTTATCAATCCTGGGGGGCGGGGGAAGAGGGCTTCATGCTGTTGCCTCTGCCCTTCTGGGAGTAGAGAGGAAGAAAGTCGGAGGGTCCTCCAACTGAGAGTGCGTGGGGGGTGGGGGGAGCTGAAGAGGCAGAGCCATGTATGGGGCCCATGACACTGCTGCTTAGAGCTGTTGCTCTCTAAGGCTTGGTCTACACAAGAAAATTAATTTGGCTTAGTTAAGCTGACCTAACTCCCTGTGTAGACAGTGCCAGTTTGGCAAATGAATTTTTCCATCGACCTAGCTACCTCCTCTTGGGGAAGTGAATGACCTACACTGATGAGAGAACCCCTCCTGTCGGCTTAGATAGCATCTACACTGAAGTGCTGTAGTGCAACTGTGCCACTGTGGCATTGCAAGTGTAGAGAACCCCTAAATTGTTCGAGTAACATAGGACCCTTAATGAACCCTACACCAGGGGAGAATTGGTGTCATGAAGCAGAGCAGAGCTCCATCATGCCTCCTCTTCACCCAAAATTCCACCCAAGCTTTGAGAAGTCAGAGTCACAAAGCCAGATAAGTCACAGATGCATCAGCAAGGAGTTCCCCATATGTCAGGGGAATGGTGTGCTGGGCATTTTCAGCCAGATAAGTTTCTTTGTACCACATGACACAGAGAGGCCATAACTTCCTTTGAGAATCCGGCCCATTCATTTTAAAGTAGTTTCCAGTTTTCTTGCTTCCAGCAAAATTGGATGAATTTATTTAAAAAAAAAATCATATACTTAACACTACAATGGTTGTAAAACCTCAGCATTTACCATACACCATGTTTATGAGTACTGTACTAATAATGATTAAACTGAGGTAGATGTCTAGTATATGTTGGCAAATGTTGACTTTTTAATGGTAACCACTTACTTAGCTTTCATTGGAATTATTGTCCAGTATAGATTCCTGAGTCAGTTCACCCACCCATTCCAGACTTTAACTCTCCCCACATCCTTTGAGATGGGGGACTTCCTTCTGACACAACCAATACCATTCATAGATTGAGTGGGATCAGTATCCAGCAGTTTTTAATACATTTTACCTTCATTTTTGTATCTGCTTCTGCACATCTCACCCGCAAAAATTTGGACACTCATTCCACTCAAGCTGAATTCTGAGCCTGTGCTTGCTTGAGGAATGAGGGTTATGTCACTGCAAATTAACATCTAGGAAATGAGTCTGATGGTGGTGACTTAGCATATGCTTTTCTCCAATGGAACCTTATGAACTAAACAGATGTAAATAAATGGTTATTCATTTCAGTAGTTATACAGGTAATCTTAAAGTGATTAAATATTTGATCTAGCATGTGGACCAAGGTTGTCATGTTGTAGATATGGAAGAAGCTTGCTTCTTTAAACAGTTCTGTGTCTGTGTCAGTGATTCAGCACCAAGACTGTCATAATTTGGAATATTTTCCCCAAAAGTGATAGAGCACGGGCAAATGGATCAAGATAGTCAACAGAATCACTGTGCCAGTAGTAGCCAGTGTCCATGTGAGTTGGTAGGGAACAGGGTGGGAGGTATGGGAACTGGAAGAAGTTGTTCCCTCACAATACAAATTTCCATCACTACTTCTGTGCCTGAGCTAGATGCATTACTTTCTGTTCACACTCCCTCTGCCTCTCAGACACTGGCAGATAGTCTACCCTTTCCCCCCACCTGGGGAAGTGCTTGTTTAGGCTAGAATTGGGGCAGGCACAGATAGTGCCACCGGTCACTAATTCTCTTTCTCTCTCATTTCTGCAAGTTTGGGCCCACTGACATTTTGTTCAGTGAAGGAGATGATAGTACTGATGTTGTCCAATGTTACCATTGCTGTTTTTCTCTGGTTCATAACCGTACAGTGGATGAGCTCCTTGCAGATTTGGTAAAAGCAGGCAGATCTGGCCAATTTATATGACCAAGTTGCATGCCACAAACATGTTTTTAATGTGGGGAAATAAATATGACTATATCTATATTAATAATTGACTTGAAAAAAACCAAGACACCAGACAGCCAACCTTTACAGGTTATTTATTTATTTATATCATGGATATAATTTGAACTCTGGACTGTTGATGAATTTCTAAGACTATTTATTTTTGACTACTAACTACATTTATCATATGCCTTTTCACTTATTTTCTAACTCTGTTCAAATATACAGAGAGCAAGAAAGTTAGGAATATATAATGTGGTGTTTAAAGAGTACAGGAAAGGGACTTTGAACTAAGTTAGCAGCTATTATTAAAACTTTGTATCCAGTCCCACATTTTTCCTAAATAAAAGATGTGCTGTCCTCATACACTGTCCCTGTGCATTGGGGCCTCAGCTTGGATAATGCTGGCTCCAAACAGCTGAAATGGCCTTTTATAGCACATGAGGGAATGCAGATTTTTAATTAGGTGTTTAAATTTAAAAATTAATAACAGAACTGTTGATGTTATAAAATAAACCTAGAAAAAGTCAAATGTATTGTGCTTGCATTGCTGAAGCTTGCATTCAACTGTAAAATTTGCACAAACTTTTAAAATAATATATCTCCAATGATTATTTAAAGTAAGCAATATTTGCCTTTGCTGTTTAACATGCAGATGTGGTTTCTTAGATTTTTTTTCTTTTTTAAATTCGGTTTTAGGCCTTTATTCATGTCTAATCCCTTTAAATGAACTGTATATCACATTTATGAAATGTATGGCATTAGAAGGAAGCAGACTACTTTGTTTTTAGACAAAGAACCCAGGGTAAGGGGCAATGTTTTCCCCCTCACAGGTGATGGAGTATGTACAAAGAATGTTGTAGATAATGGCAGCCCTGTCCTCTGAACAGATGGTGATGGTCCTGTTGCTAGGATAAGGCCTGAAGAATTTAGTTTTTAATTCCACATTATTTGCCTCAGTGCCATGAATATCCCTTGGTTTCCTGAGGCAAAAATACAAAAAATACACATAAAGAGAAAGAAAAGTGACATGCAGATAGAGAGGGAGACAGAGAAAGGGAAAGGGAAAGGACTGGAGCCAGGTCAATAGAAGCTTTTGGGAAAATGTCTGTTCATCTGTCTGCAATCACCTGGGTTTGAAAGGCAGGCAGGAAGGAAGATTGGTTTGGCACAAGAACTAGGCCTTTGATGCTTTAGATACCACAGAGAAAAATACCCATTTCTTCCCATTAGAAGTCTGTTGACTTTCCTAATTAAGATAAACATGTTTCTGAAGAAGTTAGCTCTCACAGTACTAAAAACAACCAAGCTTATAAAATATATACACACGCAAGGCCGTGTGCCAAAAACTAGTGCTGGTGGTGGTCTTACAAATCACTTTACAGGAATGTTTTTAAATCATTGCCTTATTTAAAAGTGAGTGAATTCTATTCCCTCCAGTCAATTAAATATCTAATTTCAACTCAAGTAGATAATAACTGAAGTATTTTTATATAAATGAATGAACAGTTAGAAAACTGTTAAACACATAGCCCTTGAGCATGAAAAATATATTCGTTTAACTGTTTTATTCTTTTATTGTTAATTCGCTACAGAGACTTTGCACTTATATCATTTTAGATTGTGGCACAGTGAAAAAGCTTGTCCTATTTTGACAAAAATAATACCAAGTGAAATTCACAAGTCCCTCTGCACTACTTGAAATAGTTAGCTAGGACTTGGATGGGCATTTAAGAACAAATGGACTGACTAGGCAGGGAAGTCTCCATGCCAGCTGAACCTTACTGAATAGGCTGGCACATAGGCCTGGGGCCTATGGGTTCCATTGCTACACTGTTCCAGTGCCCCTAATGCTCCATGTGTAAAATGGCAGCAACTACTCTATAAGCCTATGAGCAGAGTAGTGGCTGCACAAGGATGTGTTGCCGGCAGGTTGGGGGATGAATTCTGTACCCCTCACTTCATATTCAGTGCCTGCACAAAGCTTAAATAAGTCAGGCATTATATAGCAGGGGACCACATGTCGTTTATTCCAGCCTTGAAATGTTGTGTGATCAGTGATTCTCTTGTTGAGAGCACTGATCCCAGACAACAGTGCAGGACAGCCCCAATAGCTGAATTAGAATAAGAACAATGCTCTTATCAGTCATTAACAACATTATCAATCCCAGGTAAGATAATGGAGTGGCTGATATAGGAGTTGATTAATAAAGAATTAAAGGACGTAATGTAATTAATGTAAATAAATATGGGTTTATGGAAATACATCTTGTCAAACTCACTTGATAACTTTTTTAAAATGAGATTACAAGTTTGGTTGACACAGGTAACTGTGCTGACGTAATAGACATCTGGTAAGGCATTTGATTGGTACCACACAACCTTTTGATTGGAAGAAAAAACAACAAACCCTACAAAGATATAAAATTAACATGGCATACACTGAATGGATTAAAAACTGGCTAAATGATAGGTTCTCAAAATGTAATTGTTAACAGGGAATCATCTTTGAGTGGGTATATTTCCAGTTTGGTCCAGCAGGGATCAATACTTGCCTCTACATTATTTAACATTTTTATCAATGACCTATAAGAAAATATAAAATCATCACTGATAAAGTTTGCGGTGACACAAAACTCGAGGTAAAAAGAAAAGGAGTACTTGTGGCACCTTAGAGACTAACAAATTTATTTGAGAATAAGCTTTTGTGAGCTACAGCTCACTTCATCGGATGCATTCAGTGGAAAATACAGTGGGGAGATTTATATACACAGAGAACATGAAACAATGAGAGTTATCATACACACTGTAAGGAGAGTGATCACTTAAGATGAGCTAATACCAGCAGGAGAGCGGGGGGGGGGGGAGGGGGGAGAAAACCTTTTGTAGAGATAATCAAGGTGGGCCATTTCCAGCAGTTGACAAGAACGTCTGAGGAACAGTGGGGGGGGGGGAGGGGCGAATAAACATGGGGAAATAGTTTTACTTTGTGTAATGACCCATCCACTCCCAGTCTCTATTCAAGCCTAAGGTCAATAACAGAGAGGACAGGTCACTAATTCAGCAGGATCTGGATTGCTTGGGAAATTGGGCGTAAGCAAACAATGTGAGTTTTCATATGGTTAACTGCAAATATACATATCTAGGAATAAAGGATGTAGGCCACTCTTATAGGATGGGGGACTCTGTCCTGGAAGTGGGGACTCTGAAAAAGATTTTGCAGATAATCATCTGAATAGGAGCTCTGAATGTGACACTGACCAAAATAGCTAATGTGATCCTGGGATGCATAAACAAGGGAATCTCAAATAGAAGTAAAGGATATTTTTCCTCCGTAATCGGCCCTGGTGCGACTGTGGGTGAAATATTGTGTCTAGTTCTAGTGCTCACAACTTAAGAAGGACATTGATACATTGGAGAGGGTTTGGAGAAGAGCCACAAGAATAATTAAAGGATTAGAAAATATGTCTTGCAGTAATAGACTCAAAGAATTCAATTTATTTCGCTTAACAAAGAGAAGGTTAAGGGGTGACTTGATTATTCTATCAGTATCTACATGGGAAACAAATATTTGATATTAGGCTCTTCAGTCTAGCAGAGAAAACTATAAAACAACCCTTGGCTGGAAGTTGAAACTAGACAAATTCAGACTGGAAACAAGGTGTAAATGTTTTACAGTGAAGGTAATTAACCATTGGAACAATTTACCAAGGGTTGTGGTGGATTCTCCATCAATGACCATTTTAAAATCAAGATTAGATGGTTTTTCTAAAACATATGTAGTAGGAATTATGCGCTAGGAATTATTTTGGAGAAGTTCTATGGGCTGTGTTATACAGGAGGTCAGACGAGATGATCATAATGGTCCCTTCTGGCCCAGGAATCTATCCATCTATGAATCATGTTCAATATCCTGTGATCAACCTCTCTATTATTCATAAAGATCCAGAACTAAAAATACTGCATATTTATTTTAAAAAATGTAAAATGGGATGCTTGGATTCCCTTTTTGGTATAGGGGAAGAAGTGAAAAAAAGATAAAGGTATGTGTGTAAAATCCGTATACACTCTTTTTGTCCTTTGCTTTGTACTTTCCCCTACTTATCCCTGTCAACCACTACACTTTAAAAAAAATATTTCCCAGCCAACCAAAAGAGCTGTGATCAAATCAAATAAGGGAGTTTTAAAAATTGACTCAGTTGGACATTGACTTTGCAGGGTCTCCAAACAGCTGGTGTTTTCATTACATGCTCAGCAGGCTGTAACAGGGAATACTGATTCAAATGATGGCCACATTTGGATGACCCATACCATCTGAATTTGATTAGGTCTATCTACCTTTGGGATCCTCACCCCTTTTCCTTCCCACTGTGCCTCCCTCCCCTTTCCAGTGGGTCCTAGCATCCCTTCACCCCTTATCTGAATCTATTTTGTGAGGATGAGGATGGTGCAGATTTCTTCTCCCAGCGTCTCCAGTAGCTTGGAGAGAGCAGCCATTTATCCTGTCCTCCCTTCAAAGTTTCCATGTGGTGACCAGGTGGTACGCTGTTTCCACTCTTGTTTTTTTGAAAAGGTCCAGCAAAATATACTTGCTCTCTCCACCATCAACTCAGTCAAAGTCAAATAATTTTTTGAATTATCAAAAAACACCTTAGGCTTAGTTCTGTTCTCCACTCTAGGGGCATAAACTCCATTGACTTTGGTGTAATGGAGAGCAGAATTTGGCTGCTGGCCCTTCAAAATTAAATACAAAATAATAATAAAAGAAAGAAAAATAGAAGCTTACCTCTGGTATTTGATCAGAGATGAAAGAAACCATTTCCTTTGGAGCGCTAGAGAAGTGGTTTCCCATGCAATGTGTTTTATGGCACACAAATGAGCCTTTGTGGCTCAAGCTGTTTATTCTTCATATTGTATGAAGGAGTCAGACTCACAATTAATACTCAACTAACATGTTCTTTCTGACATTTCCTCTGTCAACTTCTACTCTTTCTATATTTGGCCTTATTCTTTTTTTCACAATAACTGTTCTTTTTGTATCTATTCTCAACAAAAGAACAAAACAAGTCTGCACTACGCTAGTCATCTTCAAGTTTTTAAAGCAAAGTACTCTGCTAAATAGAAACCAGCTTTATAAAACTTTATTTCTTAATTTCACAAAAACCCTAAATCATTTCCCTTAAATATACACTGATCTTTATTTTTTGCACTCTACTAGATCAGGTTGGACCTTTTTATTTCATATAATGCAAAAGTTGCCTGTGGCACTGCTAGTTTATATTTAAGACACAGATTTGTCTCCTAGTTATTTTATTCTACATACTCATCATTCATATTTAATGTAACATGCACTTGATTTTTTAATTCCTTATATTGAATGACAGACACAGTCATTCACAGCACACCCATGGTTTAGATTCTCTCTCTTGGGGTCCCTTCTGGTTTCTTTTATATTCATAAAATCTCATGCTTCGAACCTTTAGCCAGTCACCTGCAGGGGTCAGGAAGGTTCACGCCCTTCCCTCCTGTATATTCTAGATTTTTTTGTCTCCTTCTTCTGAAGCATCAGAGAAGGCCACAGCTGGAGATGGGGCACTGGAAGAGGTGGGCCGATGCTCTGAGGTGGTATGGAGCATTCTCTCTCACTTGCTTTGCTGGTGAGTCTTCTTCATGTGCTCAGGATCTAACTGATCACCATATGTGGGTTGGAGAAGGAATCAGACTGGCAGTGACCTTGGTGGGTTTTTTTTTTTTTCACCTTTACCAAGGATTCTGGTGGCTTCTCCATCACAGACCATTTTTAGAGAAACATCCAATCTTGATTCAAAAGATCTTCTCTAGTAATTATTTGGGGAAAGTTCTGTGGCCTCTGTTATACAGGAGGTCAGACTAGATGATCACAGTGGTCCCTTCTGGCCTTGGAATCTGTGAATCTCTGTGGCATGGGGTGTGGGTCCCTTGCTGGGATTATCTGGGTTTATCTCACTTAATCATTTCCCTACCATTGCAGGGCCTTGGTGCACCTTGATCCCTTCTATTCTCCATCTGTGGCACATAATAATTTAGTCTCCTGTGAACTGTAATGCTTTTGTCTAATATTGGTTGCTGGGTTTAGTGTGTGAGTGCTGGGTGACGTTTGTGGCCTGAGATATGCAGGTCAGACTGGATGACCTTAAACTCTGTGACTAATTATTATTTTTCATTAATGGAAACATAGTTGCTGTCTATTTTTGATCACCTGAAAGACTTGGGGTATAAAATTGCATCTCAGATCTGCAAGTCAGTCAACATCCAATGTTCAACTATCCCCAAGAAGCTGGTAACAGTTGGAGATCTGGATGAATGGGAAAAGCAGGGAATCAATCTTGACTTCTAACTTGGATTTTGGAAGAGCATGTTGCCCTGTGTTTTGTTTTTTTTAAAATTATAGCTGAACTGCAATCATCAAATTCAGGCCCTAGACTATGCCTTTATTCTCTATTCCAGCCATTCTTTTTTAATCACATTTCCATTTAACTTGAAACTTCCACCATAAGATTATTAGCATTAATCTCCACAGTAGAATTTGTCAATAGCACATTCTCAACAAAAAATTTCATTGACTTCAGTAGGACTCGCTGCTCACATGATTGATGGATTGCAATATCAGGCTGAGGTATTTCATACAAACCTAAATGTTGGGGAATAGGTTTGAAACTGGCCCCAGATAGAATTATTTTTATTTACATATACCTCATAGGGGTATTGTGATTAGCAAGGGTCTGTTAATTGTTTGTAAAGCACTTTGAGATCCTTGAATGAAAGACACTATATAACTGCAAAGTATGACTATTGGAATAATGTATCCGGCCTTTACTTCAAGGATTTCAAAGTACTTTACAAATGGTTACTATGCCTGAAAACAACTCTGTGTAGTTCATAGAAACTGGTGATTGGTGCTGTAGAAATATTTATATAGGCAGATAGGTAAGTATTATTTATACCCATTTCAACAGATGGGTAAACCTTTCACAGAAAAGTTGTGACTTGCTGAAAGTTACAAACCTAGTCAATGGCAAAGCCTGAAATATAACTAAGGAATCTTGCCTCTCAGCCTCCTTCTCTAACCACTAGAGTGGGGTTTCATAACCTTTTTCTTTCTGATACCCTCCACAATAAGCTATAAAAACCCCACGGCCCACCAGTGTCGCAGCAATTGTTTTGTTACATGTCAAAGCCAGGGCTAGCATTAGAGCAGTGGTTCTCAATCTACGTACCATTGTGGGCTCCATATGTGGTCCACAATGTGTTTCGTGGGCCACAGGTTGAGAACCATTGTGCCAGACACACATTGGTCCACCCAGCCCTGCACTTCCAGCCTGACCTTCCCCTTGGGACACCCCACCAACCCCCCTGCCCAACGCCCCCCTGACTCCCTATACCTAGTGTTCCCCTGCCCAGAGACCCCCCCACAGGCCCCTATGCCCACTGCCCTCCCCGCTAAAACCCCACACAGACCCTAATGCCCAGAGCCCCCAGGCAGCGCAGGGCCAGGAGTGGAACCCCCACGGCTGTGGGGCAGGCAGCTGGGACTCTGGGCACAGGGCCAGGAGCAGAACCTCTAGTTCCTGGGCTTATGCTGCCCTTTACCCTCCACCTCTTTACTACCCAGAGCGCCCCCCTCCCCACCCCCTTAGACCCACTCTCCCATACTCTGCCCCTCGTCACACTCACTGGCTCCACTGCTGGCAGAAGCACTCCAGCAAGGCTGCTGATGCCTCTCCCTCTCAGCTGGCCCCTCCTGCTGCCAGACCGGAGCGACAAGTTGTGAGATTTTTTTTAGCACACATCTGGGCCGCAGCTGTGTGGTTATTGGGCCGCTCAGGCTTTGGCTTCAGCCCCAAGTGGCAGGGCTCAGGGCCCCAGGCTTCAGCCCTGCACAGAGGCACTTCGACTTTCTGCCCTGGGCCCCAGCGAGTCTAACATTGGCCCTGCTTGGAAAACCCCCTGAAAGCTGCTTGCAGCCCCTAGTAGGGCCCAGACCCCTGGTTGAGAACTGCTGTACTAGAGAACACTTTTCCCTCTGACTGTTCGGGAAAAGTAGAGGAAGTGGGTGTAGAGAATCCTCTGTCTGATTCTTAAGGAAAGCATATGTGAAGAAAAAACGGATAAGTGAAGGTGTTTTGCAATAAAATTCCTTCGGCTCTATGGTCAAAGGGCCAAAATCTCAGCCCACCCAAAGCCTGCAAAAGTAGGGGACTTATGTGGAAATGGGAGAATCCTCCATATAAAAAAGAGCTAGGGAGTGGAGCTTAAACACTTTGGCTTCTAGTGCAGCCTTCAGGCTGTAGTATCAGACAAGGCCTGTGGTGCACCAGTTACGAGTGAGTTGTGAAGAGTGCATTTGCATAGTGTTTAGATCTATTGGCTGTAATCTCCACCCTCTCCTGATCTGCCCTCTAAACTCCCATTCATGCCATGGAGTGAGTTGCTGTAAAGCAGTGCACTCTGCAGGTGCAGAGTCTTGCTGCATGGCCTTTCCATGGTTTGCTCTTTCAGTGCAGTGGAACCACAGCAGTTCTTTTGCTCCATGGGCCTTGTGTACACACCAGTGGGGTTGGGGGCAGGGAAGGAGAGAGAGGATTTACACCTAAGGAAGAGCTATCACTGTACAGCTATCACTGTAAGTCTAAAATAAGTTTTCCATTAGGCATTTTATTAGCCAGTTACTATTTCATGGAGGTGGGGGAAGGTACACTTGAAAGAACACAATAATAATGAGAAAATGGGAATTGTAACTGTTGATGAATTATGTTCTGAATTTAGTCTTTGGAAAATCATACATTTTTGTTTCAGAGTAGTCTCAACATTTACAACAACAACAAACCACTACAATATCTGCCCACAAAAGATTTAGAAACTGTTCAACATAATGCACCTCAAGTGACAGGCAAAAGCTATTTTTTTTTCTTGTGAATTTGCTGATATTCTTGCCATGTTCCAACAGATTTTTTTTCTCTGAAGAGAAGGGCTTAATATATTTAGTGTTCTGATTTGTCTTCAGTAGTTAGAAATGTTGTAGAAAGTAGTTATTAATAAATCATTAAAGGTTTGCATCTCATTTAGCAGTCTTGCTGCTATGTTATTCTGTATTTTCTTCCATAGCAGAAAGTCTTTTAAAAGTCCCCATAAAGAAGGACTTTATAATGGAGCAAAGTTTAAACAAAGAAAAATCAATTGATTTTACCTGTAATACTCTTTATTATGGAAGGTATTTGTTCAAAATAAAAGTTTTATATTCCTGACTACCCTAACTGTGCTTCACTTTGAGTCTATGTGAAGGCATAATCATGCATTTATGGCATTATGCAATGCAGCCATTGAAAAGATAATGTAATCACTTCTGCAGTATGGCTTTCCTTTGGGATCAAGTAGGATGGGGAATGGCAAGGTGAAAATACCATTTGGTTAACTACATCTATCTTCAGCAACTAGCAAAAGAGGTAAGAGAAATGACAGAAAACATGTGAAAGGTAAACTGAATAAAACAGTCTAAATATTTCCCCCAGTGTAGAATCTCTTTTTAAATTATTCATAGTAATGAGTTCGGTTATAAAATAGTTTGCACTGTATGAACTTTTATATGGGCACCTGTTATATTTTTTAATACTGAACTTGTGTACACTGCTTTAATTCCCTGATGTACTTTTGTACATTTCAGTCTCCCACAAAGCTGCTGTACAGTAGCCATAATAAAAGCATTTATAGTTCAACATAATTCTCCTTCATATCTTTCTTCCTTTCACTTTTCCTAAATAAGAAAAACCAGTTTAAAAGTAATAAAGCACTTCCTTCTGTAAATCTTTGATCTTTTTTTCCTAAGGGAAGATTAATTTGTAAATATGCTAATGGATTTGTGTAATATGAAACCTTCATGAGAAAAACTACATTAGTTCATATGAATGAACACATCTATCTTATTCAATTACAAAGTAATGGCTGTGAGCACCAACACTGTGTGTTCTACCGTCTCATGTCCAAAATCACTGGAGGCGTCTCCGAAGAGAAAACACAGTTTCACCACAAATGTGTTGGATGAAGACTTTTTTTGGGTCATCTTTATTGAGTTTCTCTCTTTTTGGCTCATTTACTTATATTGAGATTCAGTCTAATTCCAGTCAAATAGATTTTATCTGAAGGAATCTATTCCGAATAAAATTGCTTTCAGACAGTATAAAACCTAATTCTTTGGCTATCAAACTTTTTAAAAAAAAAGTTGCTTAAAGGTAAAGGTTGAACCTGCCAACCCTTATTGCCAAGTGTAGTGCTTACTTCTATGGAAAATCCCATGGAAGGAAGAGGCCAGATTTTGAGGTGATAGCAAGCTCTATTAATTCCAGTTTGGTTGGGCAATTTTGAGAGCTAAAATAGAGTCATTCGCGCATTGTGGAATAAATGCTTTTGCTATTATTTGAGCCTACTGTACTCAGACAGACCTGTCCTGGGACATTAAGCCCCAAAGCCTCCTCCTTTGCACATGGGAGGAACAGTAGCAGGGACTGTTTAGAGATATCCTTGGAGGTGCTTCCCTATGTTAGCTATTGTTATGTATTGTGGATATAGCACAAATCCCTTATTGTAAACACAGACACATGCATACAGTTGGAGCCATGATGACTGGATGACTCTGTATTGCATCCAGAAATTAGAAAAACTTAGTAACCACAGATTCGACATAAGCAACTGCTTAGGAAACTGTAACTGCAAATTCACATAAACTGATTCCAGACTCTGCTCAATATATTCAGATACATCACATCTGTTTTTCCCCCTCAAATGGGCACAACAATTTCAGAAGTACTTGTGGGGGAACAAGGTCCAGTTATAAGTCAAGCCTTTCAAGTGGCTTGCATTTGCTTTCTGAATTGTCTGCCAACATTGTAAACGCTCTCCTGAGGAAGTGGTGTCCCTGCAGCAATGTCAGCCTGGAATCACCCCTGAATCTTGTAATTGGTCAGTGTGGTGGCACCAAGCATGACCTGAGATTTTGGCCTATAAATAGCATTGCAGGTGTTTTGTTTGTCGTGGCACGTATCATGTGTCGATATTCTAGCAAGAAGTGTGATAGCTTCTCCTGTAATGATTCCTTCTCTTCTGCCATGGATCGCAGGGCTTTCTTAAAAGTACGTAAAAACCTTTCAACCAAGCCATTTTTGGCTGGGTGATATGGTGCTGAGGTAATATGTCTAATACCATTTTTCTTCATGAATCATTGAAACTCTTCTGAACTAAACTGAGGATTGTTGTCACTCATAGCTTGTTCTGGCAGCCCAGTACTTGCAAACAAACTTTAGTTTTTCTTCTGGCAATTTGGAATGGGCATCCACCACTACTAGATACATCATTCCTAAAAATGGCTCTGCAAAATCAATATCCAGAAATTGCCAGGGAGCTGATGGATTCCCAGGGGTTTAATGGTGCTGGTTTAGTCATGTGCTGTTCCTGTGGGCATCACAAGCATTACTTTGCAAGCTGCTATATCATGCCTGACCACCAGACAAAATGTCTGGCAAGTTCCTTCATATTTACTACCCCTAGATGACCTATGTGGAGTTCTTCTAATACTCCTATGTGCAGTTTACTTGGTATAATCATACTGCTGTTGTCACAGAAACACCCTTCCTCCGATGAAGGATTGCTGCTAGAATTTGTGGTCTGTCACAAGGGTGAATTTTCTTTCATATTTCTTGACACCCCATACCAGACTTGATGCTCCCTTGTCTATTAGTTACATTCTGCCACTCTCAGAGATCTTGAGGAAAATGCTATGGGTCTCTCTCCCTGCCATGTGGAATTGGGTGTGATATTACTGCCCCAATACCATGTGAAGAAGCATCACATGCTAACTTGATAGTCAAAGATGGGTTAAAGTGTATAAGTACACTGTCTGATGTGACTAATTGTTTTACTTCCAGGAAAGTTTTTTGATACTCACGTGACCAAACCCACTTTTGACCAGTCTGCAGTAAACAGTTCAGCAGATGCAATACAGTTGCTAGGTCTTATAGCAGTTATATACTATAACTGGTCTTATAGTAGTAGTTGATAAATCCCAGAAATGATATAAATTATGGCATATCCTTTGGTGGTGGAGCTTCCAGGACTCCTTAAATCTTCTGAGTTTTATGGAGGCCTTGTGCATCAATAATGTGCCAACAATAAGCCATCAAGTCCTTGAAAAATTCACATTTCATGTGATTACCTTGTGACCTGTATTCTTCTAGACATTTTAATAGCCTTTTTTCAGTGTTTCCAAATGTTCTTCATCAGTTCCACCACTCACAATAATGTCATCCAAATAACACTGTATTCTTGGGATATGTTGCAAAACTTAGTCCATTGCCATGTAGCAGGAGTTGAAGCAATACCAAACGCTAGCCTGTTGTAGTGCTACAGACCCTCTTACGTGTTGATTGTGAGGTATGCCTTCTTTCTGAGCTTTCATCTGTAGGTAGACCTGTGACAAATCAATTTGGCTGAATTTTTGTCCCCCTGCTACATTGGCAAAAATATCTTCAATTTGCGGCAGGGAGTATTTTTCAACTTCCAGCACAGAGTTTATGGTGACCTTAAAATCTCCACACACTCTTATTGTACCACTTTTTTTTACAGTTGGAACAATAGGAGTTCCCCACTGGCTCCAAGTTACTTCTGAAAATATGCCCTCCTTTCCAGATATTAAAATTAAGCATCTACCTTCAAGTGGATACTGTAAGGGACAGGTCAAACTTCATAAAACTTGGGCTGAACCTTCTCATCTAGGTTTGTGTGTGAGAGGGTTTGAGTCACACGAGAGTGAGGAGACATGTGATATTAATCTTATCTATCTTTGTTGTCCATCTATATATTATAAGTGGCTGGAGGGGTTGTGAAGTTGCCTTGTGGTTGGGGTTGAAATGGGGTGGGGGGGCATTTTTTATTTTATTTTTTGCATTTCAAAGGTGGTAATCCTACCTGCACCTCACTCTCACCGAAAAAAAAGGCCCTTTAAAATTAAGTTTTTATCATAGAATATCAGAGTTGGAAGGGACCTCAGGAGGTCATCTAGTCAAAGCAGGACCAATCCCCAATTTTTGCCCCAGATCCCTAAATGGCCCCCTCAAGGATTGAACTCATAACCCTTGGTTTAGTAGGCCAATGCTCAAACCACTGAGCTATCCCTCCCCCATATCACACCAATATACCGAAGGAAAATCATATTATTCTGTTGAGGTCCTTTAGGCTGCCTATGTCCATCCCAATGGCACCTGAGGCCTTTCCTGAAGCATATTAGGTGACAAGACAATCATCTGTTTCCTGTGGTTCTTTCCCTCTTCCTCTCCACAGGAGAAAAACTGTGTATGGATTTTTTTCTAAATGTTGAGTTATGTTTCTGTTAGCAATGGAAACACAGGGAGGCTTGAGTTTGTTTGTAGCTCCTGTTGGAGTTTGTTCTACAGTCTTGGCCCAGCCACTGAGAAAAGCTGTCTCCTGTGTAGCCAAGGATAAAAGATATCAGATACATTTAGGATATAGAAGTGAAATATAAATATCAAATAATGTAGTAATACAGGGCCTTCAGGCCTGTAACATATTTAGATTAGCCAAGCAAGACTTCAGACCTAAAGATAGGGTCACTCATCAATTAGCTACCCATGTCAGCCTGTGTCACAAGATGAAACAGTTAACTGCTGCTGATTAGGAAATATCTATTACAATGTATCAGTTAAAGCTAAAGTTTGAATATTTTGGGGATTTTTGAAGACATAAGGTGTCAGCAATGTGCTAAACACAAGTTGTTATGGTGAGTGAGTCACAAAAATGTTAGTGAGTATAAGGGGAAAACAAAGGGGAAAATGGGGCACCCCAAATTTAGTGGGATGTGGAAGCATAGATGAGGAAAAGGGGTTGAATATTCATAAATATGGATGAACCCCAGTGGGCATCAGCATAAGACATTATAAAAGTTGAATACCAGCTTATGTGCCTGGGGAGATGCCTCACTGGTGGTGAGGATGATGATGATGACGAAGATAATGACTGACACTCTGGGATTCCCCAGCAGCAGATGGGAGTGAACAGTTAGAGCAAAGGGCAATGGTGCAATCTCTCTATCTACTGTTGTATTTCAGGGTTTGTGGGATTGTTTATCTGCTTAGTGGATTTGTTAATAAAGGGACTTATGATAAATTTCAATTTTCTCATATGCTCCTGGGGGAGCGGGGGTGTCTCTCATTCCAATAATATCAGTAACAATCTTCCTGATGCTGTAGCCACTCAGGAGACCAAACCCTTATCGACCAATGCGGTCTAAAAGATTAATCAATACCCCAATCCATCAATTAGGCTACACCTTCATGAATAAGCTTTCCCTTTGCAGTTGTCAATTCCATTGTGCCAGAAGAGTAGAGCTGTTGACTATGAGTCCTTACCCCAGAGCATTAGGCAGTCTTTCAGGCCCAGATTATTAAGGATGGATATCTTGAAGTTCAAGCCAACATAGTGAAGGACAAATCTGATGTAAGTAAAACTGAGTCAATAACTGTTTGGACGTTTTTTGATTTTTTTTTGTTTGTTTGTTTGGTTTGGTGGCCAAAATGGGAAAATCTGAAAAGAAAATCATTTGGGTTAACCAGAAATAGAAACCTGTCAGTTTTTCTCTCCAAAACAACTCCCGCATCCCCAAATTTTGTTTCAGGTTGAACAGCACATTTCATTTGATCCAAAGTGATTTTTTTTTCCATTTTGTTTTTTTTGGATATTTTTTACCCTTTTTGTTTTTTTACATAATCTAGGTAAATTTTCAGAGTGCAATTTGTGGTTTCAAAACAAAAAGTTAGTGTTTCATTTCAACATTTAAATACACTTTTTTTGACAAATCTATTTACTGAATTAAACCCGAATTTGTGAATAAGTTTGGTTGATCCATCACTGCATTTTTAAAATTATTTTGCCCAGCTGTAGTAGAAAAAAGTTTTGCTGAGAAGATGCACTGCTGCATTCTTTACTAACTGTATTTTTCTGAAGGTCAGGTAGATTCATCTTGGGAAAATACAAGCTAATACATCTGGAAAAAAATAATCCAAACCACATTCAATGACAGGGGGAAACATGGGAAGCAGTAATGCTGGAGGAGATTTAGGGGTAATAATGGTTAGCAATTAAAATAAGTTTGCAATGTAATATGGCAGGTAAAGTTTTTTATATTCTTTTATTTGGCATGGTTGTCCTCCTATCAGCATAGATGCAACATTGTGAGTGTCACAGTAAAAAAAATATTATGGAAAATTTAGAGGTGAGAGAGACCTGTTAAATGATCTAGTCCATCCCTTGACCAATGCAGGATTATTCCCTGCAGAATATTTCCTAGTGCTGAGTTCAGATTTGGTTTTAAAACATTCTCAGTGATCTGCTCCCAAGGGAAGTGGTGGAAGCCTGATTCCGCAGCCCACAACATCTCATCATCTGTCTGACTTTTCAGAGAGGAACTCTTACAATAAGGAAATATTTCCTGATATTAAACCTACATTTTTCCTTTTCTTAATCCCATCACATTACTTCTATTTATACCTTCCCGGTATCACCCTAAATAATTTCCTGCCATGAGTGTGGTGAGCTAATTTATAGCACTGAAAGTCTGGATTCTCAGGAAAGGAAAGGTTTGCCTCTTGCTAAATACTCCCAGAATCAAACTGAATGCATAATCTTAGCTACTTGATCCATCACTGGGGCATAAATGGTAGTTAAATAACCACCTTAGCTGTAGGTAGGCATTTTGAACAGGATACCCACATTTTTCCAATGTCTAATTATGAGAAATTCAGCATGTAAAACTTTTGGAAAGGAAGCCAAGAAGTGAATAGCATAAACCTCCAGCATTGTTTTTTGTTTTTTTTTGTAATCTGGTTCTTATCCTTGTTTCATTCCTTTTCAAAGTGTTAATAAAGGCATGTCTGCAAAGCAGTGTCCTTTCCCTTATTCTCTTTTTCTTTTAAATTTGAGCACTGGATCCTAAATTTGGTCAAGAGCCTATCTTAATAGTTTTTGGGGTTGCTAACGTGGTATATTCTGTTATTCAGGTCTCCAAATGCAATTTTGAAATTAAAGAGCTCCTGAAGAAACACACATACATACCACTGAAGTTGCATGTTTTTGAGCACTGAGCCAGTATTTTCTGAAGGAAAACATGGCAAGCCACCCCTTTCTTCTCCCAATTAATATAGCAAATGTCACAGCACAAAATCTTCTTTTTAACTGGGACTCCATGTGGGTACAATTGACAATGGAAATTTAATCTGGGTTATTATTTCACTCAACGTGAATTACAGCTGAATCTAAAAATTATGCAGAGTAATCTTTGATTTATAATGTACCATTTGCAGTCTGATGTTCTGTATATTTCCAACAATAAAACCTGCAGTGGGAGAAAATAAGTCTGTTATTTTCCTAAATTCCCCTTCCCCCTGTCCAAGTCATTATTTTGAGTTTCTCAGTGTTAAATCTTAAGGTTCATCAACTCACATCTTTACAGCTCTGTCTTTCTGTATACAGGACCCTGTCTGCCTGTTTCCTCTATTGCACTATTTTGTTTGTACTACTGTAATCATTTTGCTGGCCCAGATCTGTGTGGGTGTGCTGGCAGCTTTACAACAAAGTTACATGGGAACTGAGTTAAGGTTGAATATTTATTAGAAGAAGCCATCTGGCGTCAGGCTGTCTGTACAGGGGGGCTTATTTCTTTAGTAGTCTCTCCTTTTTCTCTCTAGCTCTTCCTCCCTCTCTCTCAGTTTCTCGTTTACATACTGCATATATGTGAAAAGTGGAACACACATCTTTACATATTGATTTTATTCTCCACAAAAAAAAAATCCCCATATTTTTACTGGTTTTTTCCCTTCTCCACTACCTCTTTTCTATCCCTCCTTCCCGCTTTTCTTTCTCAAAGGCTGATCAGTCCTAGTTCTTGCAGTGGTATTTACTGGTGATGCAGTCAGTAACATACTGCAGGATTCCCACAGTAGATCCCTACAGCTCTCTCTCTAAGGCAGCAGCTTCGAATAGTTTCTAAGCAGCTGTAGCTTGCTTAAACATTCATCTCCTACTTCTTCCATGCTTTCCCTCCTTTAGCTGGCAATCTCATAAAAGAACTCCATTCCTGAGTGGAGTGTTCAGGAAACTCACTACTCACTGTTTAACAAACTGCTTAGTATAAGGGTGTTCCTGCTATTCCACTACTTTGTATGACCTAGTGAAGCTTCAATGTGTAGCAGTAAATTGCCAAAAGATGTTTACTTTACTTGTGTAAGAGCTCCTCATAATTCCATTGTTCTCTTTCCCTCAACACACACAGATCCCGAGAACAATACCAGGAGACTGGCTATTTAATCTCAGGGTATTCTTAGCATTTGTGGACAGAAAAGCTGAGATTTTACAGTGATTCAGGTTTTTGGGCGCTGTATATTTTTGGGTGCCCAAAACAAGACACCTCAATGGGGCTTGATTTTAAGAGGCTGGGTGCTCAGCACTTTCTGAAAAAGCAGTTTCCTTGAAAGTATCTCAAGTTGAGTACCCAAAAACTGAAGCATCCCAAATCACTTTGGAAAATCTTGGCCTACTTTTGTAATATGACAGTGAATGTACAATTTGGAGACAGTAGATTCTCAAACATAGGTTTATAAGTAGATAACTGAATTTAGCAGCATCACATGCATTCTTAAATGCACAGCAAGTTTGGTGTTGATGCCAGGTGCTAGACTGCCAGCAGTGGACAGTGAAGTTTTCTATTCATCCAAAGAAGCAGGTATGGCATGGGAAGCAGTTATGCCCTGTCAGTGTGCCTGGACCTATTTTCAAAGGACCACCTCTTGGTGTGGAAGGGGAGTGCTGTTTCCATAGACTGCACAGTCCTTGATGTCTGGGCTCTGGCTGCCAATAACAGTGCCAGTTGTTGGGGGGAGGATTGCGTGGGAGAGTTAGATGTACGTATCTAACTTGTTGTAAGAAGATTGAGGCCATCAAATTATTTCACAGATACCAGCATCACACGGTGATGATTTTTGATCACTAATAAGCTGAATTCAAACTGGGGACCTACACATGAAAGACTCCATAGTCTATTACTAGTCCCCTGAGGCTGGGCAAATGAAGTGATAAATTTGAAACTGTTGGTCATATTTTCAGCAGCAGTTTGGTATCTCTGGTATTGGCTGGCCAATACCTCTAAGTCTGCTACTATTAGCAAGGCTCACAGAAACTTTCATGGTTACCAGGGCTAACTAAGACTCTTCTAGATTAGCAGGCCTGAGATCTGCCTGTGCAATGCCCACCCTGCCAACCAAACAGGGAGGAAAGAACTCTACCGGTGCTCCCTCTCCTGACCATCTGGAAGGGTGAAGACGATGATCCTGCACTAGCATCCCAACACGTCCTTTCTGTTTCTTAAATGATGAGGTCTGAGAAGTTGGTCCTTTCCTACACTGGCCCACAGTCCCTTCCCCTGGTCCAAGTGAGGAGATGTGGAAGACAACTTCTCTGGCCAAGTGGAATGGGGACCAAGGAGGGTCACCCAGATGCATCCCCTTAACTGGACTAAGTGAGGAGAGTGAGACTTTTGCCATACTCACGGTAAAGGTTGCCTGCCCTGCTCTTAAAACTTAAACAGCTTTGATGGCAGACAGCAAGAAAAGAATAATGATCCAGTATTTAAATTACTGTATAGGAATCAAAAGATCTTGGTTTTATTCTGAGCTCTGGCAGTGCATCATTGTGTGTCCTTGGGCAAGACATTTAAGCTCTCCATATGTCAGTTTCCTAACCTGTAAAATTGAGGTAATAATTAACTGTCTTGCTGAGGTGTTGTGAATCTTAATTAGTGTTTGTAAAGTACTTTGAGATCCTTGGAAGAAAAGCTCTTGAAAGATATTTGTCTAAGAGCAGCGTTGCTTATCCTTTAATATACTATTTTATATATCTTGGTAATTCCCAGGTATCCAGCTTTTTGTCTCACCCCTTTCTCTCTCCCCATGTCCCATCTCTATTTAATGTAACAAGGAGCAGCTCTGTCTGCGTGGGAGCATATCTGATAGTTATATGGTTAGTGTTTTAAATAACTAGTTTCACTTTTAACTTGCGGCATTTAATGATGCTTCACTCCATATGGATGTGGACAAGCAACGCGAGTAAAACCTGCATAGAAGTATAGCAGTATTAGGCTGTGAAGTGATGGGATGAAGGGCAGACCAGACAACACCAACAGAAGGGTAGCAACGTGGGCAGGAACTTCTGAAGAGAATAGAAAGCCAGCACAGAGACAGGATGAGGATTCAGGATGTCGTGGAGCAGGACATGGGAGAGCATCAGCGCCAGATTGAGGATGTTAAGTAGTGAGTACTGTCACCAATTAAAATAACCATAAAAAGCCAGACATTCCATACTGAAATAACTAATAACAGATTCCAAGTAACTGTGCTACCTTTTAGTGCAATACTGAGAGCGAACCACGTACTGCAAGCTGATTGCAATATTCAGAACTGAACTGGAAAGAACAAGCAAAAGTCAGTTCCCGTCTCAGAGTGATGTGTGTCTTTCAAATCACACCATGTAATCCATATTTTACTTCTGGTGCTGTCACCATTAACCCTTACGATAGCCATCTTCGTTACCTGGCCCTACTTCTCCATCCTTTGGTTTCCATACCCTTATAAGAAACTTTTGCTTCCAAATCCACTCCTTGTCCTATCCCCCAAAATAAGTTTGACCCTTCTGCCAACTTTTTAGCAATCCCTGCATCCCACCCTTCCCATCTCAATGAGTTCCAGAGCCCTCTCCAGTGGTCCATGAGCCTTAATCTCTCTGGCCACTTTGTGGAGGTCCTGTGCTGCCGGCTATGTGTGGGTTCTACCTTGCAACTACTAACCTCCCACATCCCTGCTGGGTCACAGCCTCAAGGATAGATTGGGAACTAGCTATGGGGGCAAGGGTGGGTAGGCAGGCTGGGAGTGCAGACCCAGGGATAAACTGGCTTCTTACTTAAGAAAAAGTGAAGTCAGTTATTTGCTCCTCCCCAGAGTACAGTTCCACTTTTCGGGAGCTAGCCTCTTTGGAAAAGCACTTCCTCAAGAAATTAGACAGTCTTTCCACTCTCACCCCCCCCCCCAAGGTAAATTAAAAATTAGCTTTCTTAACATATTACTATAGTATCTGAGCACCTCATAATCATTTACTGTATGTATTCTCATAGCGCCCCTCCGCCCAGGTCCTCTAGTAAGTCTGTGGGAGGAAGGGGCTTGACCAGTCTCCCCTGTCTTTAGGCTAGCTCCCTAACCACAGAACCATTCCTCTTGTCAAATCACTTCCGCTGTGTTCATGCCCCTTTTATGTCTGGGAATATTAGGCCTGGTCTACACTATGCAGTTAGGTCAATGTAAGGCATCTTATGTTAACCTAATTATGTCAGTGTACGTACTACAGCCTTGTACCACTGATGTAAATGCCCTTCTACTCTGATATAACAACTCCACCTCCATGAAAGGCATAGGGCTTATGTTGCTGTAGTTAGGGCAAGGCAGTGTCTGTGAAGACACTGCATTACTTACTTTAGCTGTTGGCCAAGAAGCCCAGGTGGCTGAACCCTGCTCCCGGCTGGGGCTTGGGACGTGAGAAGCTGTGGGGCAGCTGAGCTACCAGTGAGCTGTGTGGAACTGAGACCCCTGACTCTTAGTCCCCAACATTTCCCCTCTTCAGAAGGAGGGTAGTGTCGATATCAGCCACCACTGTATTTAGAATGTGAATCTCCCACATCCCCGGTAAGTGCCCTAGGCTATTGGCTATTCTGGTGTCTTGCTCATGGTTTTTCATTTAAAAAAAAAATTCAGTAGATCTCAGTTTTGTTCCATGTTTCAATGAAAACAAATTCTGGGAAGTTTTCACAAAGTGGAATTCTTGTTTTCTGGCCAGCTCCACTTGTGACCAGCCTACACACCAAGACATATTAGTGGAAATAATTTGCTGAATAATTTTGAATAATACATGTGAGAAAATTGTCATTGGTTTAGTAATCTGCAAAGATAAGAGGAGAAGGCAAAATTAAGAGAATTAACTATTAATGTTGAATTTTTCACCCCTGCTTAATGCAGTGAATAGCATCAGATTAGCTGTATAGTGTACACTTACACTTTTTTCTATTTCTTTCAGGAATAAAACAGCATCAAATTCCCCATCCAATGCCTGTTGAATTCAATGGGTGTTGTTTTGGGCCCCATATGGTCATTTTAAAATCTGCATTGTTGCCTTCAAATCCAGTCACTAGGCACAATGTCCCTGAGCCAGTAGGCCTAACCCAGGCAAAGCTCCCAATTACTTCAAAGGTGCTGGGTGAAAACTGAGGTATGGTGCACCGTGCATGTGTTTGTGTGCTTGCACAACATTCACTGCTGAATTACCTCCAGTGCCAATAACCACTGAATTTGGCCATGTATGTACATGTATGCCCCCTCTCCCCTCCCCGGCCACACACAAACAAAATGTATATCTGTATGTGTTCTTGTCCTTTGTAGTTATATATAAGTGACATTCTTATTTCATTGGGGGTTTATTAGACATTCTCCAGTATTGCCAAAACAGGCATGTTAAAGATAAGATGCTTGCATTAGAGGGATTTATGTTGATTCCCTAGCCACTCAGAGAAACCCAGCTGCTTGAATCAGGCTGCATCAGACCTAGATACAGTGTTTATGAAATAGAATATGATTTAGACTTAAACTGTTCTCTTTACTTCTCATTTAGTCAAACAAAATATTTTTGTTATTTCTTGACTTTTTCTTTTTGAATGCATTTCCTGAAGGCTATTCTTATTTCAGCAAGGGGAGGGGGGAACCCAGATAGTTAGTGTAGCTTTCTAGTGAAGAATTAAGAAATACTCTAACAGTTTAATAATGATAATCTCAAAATAGTTCATAATAGCATTAAGGGTAATTAATGACATTTGAACAGTAAGAGTATTTAATCCCTTGGGAAATGGTACATCTACAATTTTATTTACATTTGAAGTTGTTTGCAAAAACAGACCAGTTTTGCATCTATTTGATACTTTCTTCCAAATATCAACCTAATTTATTAGAAGCAAATTAAAATAATATGGTTTGCAGAAATAATAAAAATAGCACATATTAAATTCAGCATTATATTAAAAATAAATATGAACTGTGTATATTTCCTGCGGGATTAAGATTTTCTGAAAAGTATAAATTGCCAGTGCGACTGTGGTTTACAAAGAAGAATAACCTCTTCTAAAAGACCTACTTATTTACATTTTAAAAATGTATTTCCACAAGCCTTTGGAAGCATTAAAGGAACTTAAATAGTTTTGATGATAAATGCTATATACTGCAGCTTTCATGTTTGGGTAGCACATTTTTTGTTTTTTTCATATCACTGACCTTGCTAAACCTTTGAAAACCGTTGTTCTATCCTTTTATATTTTAACAACTTTACAATGAGAGGAAAATAACGCGTGATAATTTTCAAGATAATATTGTTTTTGCCGAACTCAGATGTCTTGGTTTTTGTAAAGCAACAGAAGGAAAAGGGTTTAGTTGACCTTGATTTTGAAAATAAATAGGGTAACACCTGATTAAAGACGGAAAGCTTTAGTTATAGAAAATATACCCAGCAAAGCATAGTGTGTCAGTCTAGTTTAGCATTTGAATATGGTGTGTGTCCTTCTGGTTATGCTCTTGAGCCTGTTTCTACTTTTGGCTTTTACATTCCACAGAACTGCTTTAAAATCAGTAGGGACAGTGCTAATAAATTTATAATGTTGTTTTGTATTTCTGAACAAGGTACCTCAGTAATTAAGTGAAATATTTATGATGAATATAAAACAATGCAAATTCATTTGTTTGCCTGAAAGCTAGGTTGTTATTTATTTAGATTTATTTTTGAATGATTCTTTAAATTGAATTGCAGTATGAACAAGAGTGATATTTAAAGCAGAGAAAATCTGTTATAGCATATTGATGCTTCGGACTTTATTATCTTGTGATGTAATTTTTATTCAGGGGAATCATTTAAAACCAAACCAAAACCAAAAACCTCTCAACTTTGATCAAACTAAAAAAGAATCTGTTGTTTTTTCTTTCAGAAGACTACAAGCAGAATCATTTCCCATAGATTGGAAAGGTTTAGTAGACATTATGGTTTAATATTGTAAATTGCACATATGCAAACTATGTCTTGAAATCTGGACATTTAGGATTAGATTCAGAATAAGTCTTTCTATTTTCTTTTTTGCCACAGAAATGGCTTTGCATAGCTATTCTGCAGCATGGATATGGGTTGTATTTCCCCCTTGTCTCCCCGAATCTGTCCCATAGACTTCACCAGTAGTTTTCATCACTTACCATTTTCACTTTCAGTAGAATTCTTGTGCATCATTCCAAAATCCCATAACCAATTCTTATCCAGTGAACATTGTACAACATACAGTGTAGCCTGTGAAAAATATGAAATAAAATGTCTACACAATCATGAATATGAAAAAAGTAAAATTGTTTTTCTTCCTTTTAGAATAAGTGTACGAAGTTAACCAAATCTTTTCTGAAAGGCATAATTCCCATGTGGTGGTAATCTGGCTGTCCAGCCTGCATCCAATTTGCTGAGTTCTGGAAATCTGGCCTTTAGTGGGCCTCTTGATTTAGCAAAGCATGTATCTCCATTTGATGCTTCTTTCAGTTTATATGTCTGCATAGTAGATTTTAAACTGTTATGGATCTATTTGTCTGAAGACAACGAAGCTATGTAAATTCCAAGAGCAAAATTCATGTAATTGACCAAAGGTAGCAGGTTAAATCTGAACCTCATACTATATGGCTGCCAAGTCACTGTCAGCAAAGCACAGGTATTATAATGCATGAGCAGGTGTAAATGCAGCAATGAGCTGTTGATGACCGATTTATATCTATAATACATTTCTCCCAAGGTGAAGTTAGGCTCCTGCATATATTTACATTCCTAGCTCACAAGAGCAAAAAAGTTAGCAAAGGGTTATGTTAAGGGCAATATATTGTGCTGGCCCTGGGGAAGAATGGGGGAGCATTGTACACATGGGCTGCCCACTTTCAGGTACTGCCTTTTGCATTTGATTGAAGCAATAAAGCCGCATGGAATAGGGAAAAATGAGGCAAACCCAAGAGAGGGGCAAAATTGAATGACAAACCCAAATGTTGACAAAATTCAATCCTTCAGTGCCTCCTATTTTTATTTTCATTAGTTTTTGAGGTACACTAACAATTAAAACTACCAATGTTATGATACCAATGGAGTATCAACAAGATGGAATATACTAGCTAACTCAAAGGAAGATTCAGTGTGCTAAAACTTGAATAAATAAGGTATTTCAGTTCTGTGTTCTTATAAAAACCACATGAGGGATGCTATAAACTATGAGGCTGAAGGCTGGGTATCTTTAGCTGGCTGAATGTGAAATGATTACTATTAGATGTACTATGTGGGATAACTTGTTGCTCTGGTGGAATGGTGTTGATGGTGTAAATATTCAGAAGAGTTGCCTCCTTTTTGTGAGTGCAAATTAGGTACCATAGTTGGAGATGCATCTGCGCAGGACACAAACTGCAAACTCAAAGCCAGGCCTCAGCAATATACCCCTTTAAGTACAATTAAAAGGAAACAGACCTTGTGCTTTACTGATCAGTAAAGCCTAGAAGCTCGAGTTGGGGGGTTAAACCTCAAAAATTTCAAAACTAACGGGGTTGTACCAATCTCTTCCTGCCCCTTTCTCTACCTCTAAAAGTTTTCCTGTTTAGCCATGGGCTCCCTACAGCCAGCTGCATCAGAAAACCATCCTCCTAAAGATCTTTGAAGAGTCTAATTAGGTCAAATACAATGTTTTGGCTGAGCCTCCCAACTGTTTATCTACTCAAGCATGTTCCAAGGCATCTCAGGCAGAGGCAGTATCACCACCTCTTGTGACTTTTATTGTGAGTCTTGTATAGTTTTAGTTTTCTTAAAGCCTCAGATGCTGGAAGCAACAGATTGCATGAGAATCTCAAATTATTTTTTTTAAGTAAGTCCCCATAGTTGTGAAGAAACCCATGTAAATGTGAAGCACGTGCAACCTAAAGGATAACTCAGAAAGGAGGCAAGCAAAAAGAACCCCAAATTTATGATTTTTTTTTTAAATCTCATGATTTTTGAGCTAATGCCATGATATATTTTGACTCATTACTTTTGAATGCAAGGGGTTGGCAATACTGCCGAGGTAAGCAGTGCATTCTGATGAGCATGAGACTAGGGAAGGCCCATAACATCTGCCTCCAGCGTCAGGAAAAAGGCCCAATAAAAAGACCTCTTGGGCTTCTCTAGGAGTTTTAAAGGCAGGGGAGCTGGAGAGAGGCAGCAGTGAAAGCTCCTCTGAATGGAGTAGTGATGGCTATCCTGTGTGGAGTCACATATTCACTCCTGTAGCTTTGCCCAAAATTCACTTGGTGTCTGCTTTGTCGACCTACTTTCAGATATCACTAGCCTCCAATGGGAAGTAGAAAGAGACAGGAAAAGAGAAGACTTTGGAAGTTTAAAATTTGAGTGGGGATGTCATAGTGGGAAACAGGAACCATAGGAAACATCTGAGAGCCATAAGAAAGGTATACATAAGAACGGCCATAATGGATCAGACCAATGGTCCCTCTAGCGCAGTACCCTGTCTCTGATGGTGGCCGGTGCCAGATACTTCAAAGGAATGAACCGAACAGGACAATTATTGAGTGATCCATTCTCAGTTGTCCAGTTTCAGTCAGTTTAGTGACACTTGGATCATGGGGTTGCACTGGTTGACCATCTTGGCTTATCCTTCATGAACTTATATAGAAAGAAGAGAGAAGTTAGTGGGCTTTTCTGGGGTCAGAGAGATGGACTAGAGGCCTTAACATTTTATTTTATTCATTTTGGGGGAAATTCTGATATTTGATCAATTGTTACATTAATTGAACAAGTTCAGTCATCCTTCCTGGACCTCTTGGTTTGAAGTATTGCTGTACAATGAAAATAATATGTGTGCAAAAGCATTGTATATTAAGCCTGAGTAGGAAGCCCATCAAGGGTTTATTGATTTGTATATAATCTGTCAATGTAGATTTGGAAAAGTAGTTGGAAAAGCCTTAATATAAATTAGTTTAAAGGTTAAAAAATCTAAAATAATAAAGTTGTCTTCACCATTGATCCAAAACACTGTAATCATCTTGTAAGAGTGTTTGGGCCATTACTGTAGAACACTGCAGTGCTTTCTAGTAAGGGTTTACACACTTTTTTTAAAGCCACATGAATGTTGTTAGTAGTATAATTGGGTCAGTGCTAAGACATGATTCTGTGCTGTGGTTGATGGTCCTGGGGAAATAGTTGGCTAAGTGATTCTTGTTTTTTAAACCACAAAAAGCTGATCATGAGTCCCATATTAACTTTTCATTCTTGGGAGGAACGTGATTTTGACCTAAAAAAAAAGTGTGTGTGGGGGGGCACAATGTCTATAGTCAGTAACATCTTCATATAGATCTTGTTGTTAAGGGAGATGCTCTAGGAATATAATGGTTTGTTTGTAATATTGATCCCCATCACCTCTTCTCTTTGGCTTTTTAACAGTTATAGGTCACTGATCCAGAATGGTAATCTTCCAGAATAAGCATTGGGTCTGCCTATGATAAACAAAGTACATTGTATGTCAAAAAGATCAAACTCCTGCTTTATTCCCTTAAATAATATAAAAAAATTCTGAATAACTTTTTATTTGTCTTTTATAAAGATAATTAATACAATTTTGCGACATGCAGCATTATCTCATTATCAAAAGTTAGTTTTCAAATGCAGCAGAATTGCAAATTTTGTACTGTTACAAGGTATTGCTGTATGCAGACCATGATTTGCAGTACTGCAAACCATAGAGTGTGTGTGTGTGTGACCACACTGTTTGCACCTGTCATTAAATGCAGAGATCATCTGCTAAAGAAGTTGATTTCATAGTTTTCAGAGTAACAGCCGTGTTAGTCTGTATTCGCAAAAAGAAAAGGAGTACTTGTGGCACCTTAGAGACTAACCAATTTATTTGAGCATGAGCTTTCGTGAGCTACAGCTCACTTCATCGGATGCATCTCTAAGGTGCCACAAGTACTCCTTTTCTGATTTCATAGTGTGTCATCCTGTACGTAAGTCCTAAGAGGTAGTTTAAATCAGACTAGTATTGGAGAATAGATCATGCTGCTGCCTTTAGGAGCCCTCTTTGAGCTGACAAACCTCTTCTTGAAGATGTTAGAATGCCTGAGAGTAACTTATTCTGACTTAAGGGACTTTGGTACTAGAGCAGGGAATTGAACACAAGTTTCCCAACTCCTAGGCTAGTGTCCTAACCATTGGACCATCTTTCCTCTCATGATAAAATACTTTCCATTCAAACAGTAACTAAGGAGGATGTTAAACAGCAGCTACTAAAGTGAGACATTTTAAAATCAGCCGTTCTGGATAACTTGCATCCAAGAACTTTAAAAGAGCTGACAAACAAGTTTTCTAAACTGTTAAGGTTAATTTTCAGTAAGTCTTGCTACAATGGAGAATATCCAGAGGACTGTAGAAAAGCTAACGTTGTACTAATATTTAAAAAAATAAATGGGATTACTTGTGTAATTCTAGGCCTGTCAGCCTGACATTGATTAATCTAGGGCAAAATAATAAAATGGCTGGAATAGGATTCGATTAATAAAGAATTAAGAGCAGGAAATATAATTAATTCCAATCAACATGGGTTTATGGAAAATAGGTATTTGTCAAAGTAACTGGATAGTTTTTTTGATGAGATTACCAGTTTGGTTGTTAAAAGTAGTAGTATTGATGCAATATATCATAACTAGGCACCTCCTTCACCTTGTCAGGCTCAGCTTTTCCCACTCTGGAGGGTGTGTGTGTGTGTGTGTGTGCAGTAAATCAGTCCCACTCCTGAGAGTTTTTATTCCTCACTTGGGTTTATTTTCTGATATTCACAAGGTGGGACTCAGAGTAGGCCCAAGCAGTACTCTTCATCCAAACCAAAGAAAAAAATTCATAACACAAAAAGGAAATACCTTTCCCTGCCCCCTCCCTGGGGTGTTGCCTTGTTATGCTGGCTCATGGGTGCCAGTCCTTCCCCAAACAGTCAGTTAGCTTGGTTGCTTCCCTTCTAGGGATGAGAGCAGCCTTTCACGCAGGAGAAGCCTTTTCTCCCTCCTGCCACTACCCTTTCTGAGGCTTGTCTTTCATCTCTCCTTCTTCTCTCTCACAGGCAGCCCTTACTTGGACTCAGGTGTCCCTAGTTGACCTCAGGTAACCTCTTTTCAACTCATAGGGAAAAGGGCCTTTACCATTCTAGGGCTGACTCTTTTACAGCCATCTGGCTTGACTGTGTCAAAATACTTAGACTTCTGTAAGGCATTTAACTTAATGCCACATGGTAGTTTGATTAAGAAACTAAATACAAAATCTTCATTATGGCGCACATTATATATACCTAATGTCACATGTTAAATGGATAAAAATGATTGGTCTGAATGTAATTATGAATGGGAAATCATTGTCAAGAGGGTGTCTTTTTAATAAGGCCTCACTGATTGTTTCTTGGCCCTGTGATATTCAACATTTTATCTGTGACCAGAAAGAAAATATAAAATCATTACGGATCAAGTTTGTAGATGCCACAAAGACTGGGGAAGTGCTAAATAGTGAAGAGGACAGGTCATTAATACAGGGCAATCTTGGTATACAAGGCTGAAGACTCTGGGTCATCAGAGATCCCCTGGCCTGCCCTGCTTTCCCACCAATCCTCTCCCCACTTTGTGCTACAGCACAGTAAGCTTCTGCCAGCCCAGACACCTACGGAGTACCCAAATAAAAACTAAAGTCATCTCCTCCCTGTACCGTCCACCTCTTTTGTGGTTAATCATAGAAAAGGGACAGGGAACCCAACAGATGTAGTGTGACATAATGAAAGGTGTGAGTTATGCCTCCGTGGATGAGCTGAGATGAATCTGGTCCATGTGCTCTGCCCATACTATTGCCTACACATTTTTCAACCAGTTACCCATTTTAATATTTAAAAAGCTCATTTAGGATATGTCTGCACTTCAAGCTAAGGGTATGAGTCCCAGCTTGAGGAAATGTTCTTGTGTTCATTCTCATTTAGCTAGCATGCTAAAAATAGAGGGTAGTGGTGGGAGCAGTGCGATGGGCTAGCTACCCCTAGAATATACCCATTTGAGACCCTAGGCAAATACTCAGGGTAGCTAGCCTGTCCTGCAGCTTGCACTGCTGTGGCTGAATTCAGAGCTAGCACGAAAATGTCTTGTGAAGCTGGGAAACGCCCAAGCTCGAAGTGAGGTCATACCTCTAGTTTTACATATTCTAAAACTTCACAATCTGATGTAATTACGTTGTTGATTAAGCAGTAATCAAGGGGCAAATTCTACCTTCATTTCCATCTGGGTAATTCCACTGATGAGAATGGCATTGTGTTGGGTTAAGAAAATAAACCAAATCAGGGCCTAATTGCTGAGAGGTAAGATTTTAGCTATTCTGATTTCTAGATCACACTCAGTAGTTGTGGTCTTCTTATGTTATAACAATTTCCCAAGTAGGACTTCTCAAATAAAAATAAATAAAGCTAAAAAGCTGTTATATTGATAGTTTTCTCATCTCCCCCTCCCCCACCCAAAGCTTAAAAATCAGAAACCTACAAATAATTAAGTATCTGGAATGGGTCAGATTCTACTAATCTGACCTAAAATAGTCATAAGATGTTTCTCTGCTAACCAAAGTTTTCTGGCAATGGGGAAAAAATTGTTTCTGTGAAAGATTATTTGTACATGATGGTATTTCTCCTTTTGGAGAATTCAGTAAATGTCCTTATATTTCCATTATGAGCTTTCTCAGAAGTCAGAAATAAACAGAAAGGTTTCTTTCAAAAGAAGGAAAGAGTTACTAGCAAAAATAAAGCTGAGCAGACTTGGCAAAATCAGTTAGCTAAGCTGCATTCCTTTAACAACAAAATTACAAGGTATGGTTTTGTATGAGCTAAAGGAGAGGTAAACATGCTTGTGCTTTTAAAATATGGCACATCCATGTCTGCTTTGATGCAGAGTGAAAGTTGAAGAGAACATAATTTGAAGTGAAAAGTCCATGTGGTCTCCATCACCAACTTCCCCTGTAGAATTTTACTATAATTACTAAATACTAATGTAGATTAATTATATTTTAAATATTGATACATGTTGCCTTTTGCCTTTGGCTCTTCCCACAGCAGAATTTCATTCTAATCCTGGTTTTAGATTTATTTTAAAATACTCACTTTAAATGTTAACATGTATTTTAAAAAGTCCCCGCAGTTGCATTTAAATTGACTTCCTTCTTTTAACCAATTTACAAAAATATTTTATATGAAAAAGCAAACTTCTCCCAATGATTGTTCTGCGCTGAACTTTGCTCCATTGTGACCATTTCAATGGAGTCTTTCAAGGACAGGAACCCCAGACCCAAACCATGGCCTTTCTGGTGGGTTTAAGCAAGGAACTTCATGACCGTAGATAGTTTTGCATGCCAGAGGTTTGGAGCCTGACCCAGAGCTTGCTTGCTGAACTTTCAAAAGATGTTACTGAAAGTCTTCAATGCAAGTTTCAAAATGATGTAATGAAGAATGACACCAGAGAAGAAATGTAAGTGTATATGTATGCTGTAGCTAATATGGCAACTAGAATAAGCAGGTTTTTCCCCCCTCACATTTTTTGCCAATCTCAGTAGGAGCTTCCCTGCAGAAAAGAGGAATTGATAGTCAGCCTCCTTCTTTGAACACAAAATATTAACTGAATGAAAAGTAAAACTGGTGAACAGAATTCAAAATAATGTAGTAAAAGTTACAAATATTGACATCAGAGAATATAAGTGGTAATGACGGGTGAGCTAATTCATAACAAGATAAAAATCACCTCAGCCTTGGCTCAGACATTTGAATGAATCAAGTCTTGAGCTAACCAGAGAGAGAGAGAGAGAGAGAGAGAGAATGGTCCGGTGGTGAGGGTAACACTTTCTATCATCTCTGATTGGTTAAATGATGCCATCCCAACTTGGTGGATCATGACCAGGCCTCAGTTATTCATGCCTTCGTTGCCTCTCAGCTGGATTACGAGAATATGATATAGCTGGCATGAAGACTTCAGCACTGGGAAGGGAGCTATACAATTATGTATTATTCCTGAGGGAATTCTGTGCCAAAAATTAAAAATTTTGTGCACATTTTAAAATTCTGCATATTTTATTTGTCAAAATAACACAATATAATCACACCATTTTCACTTATTTTGGTCATTTATTTCAAAATACTTGTCAACAAGTATGTCTGTAACAATACAGAGAACAAAAAAGATTCAGGAAGTGTTTTTTGACAAATACATTCCTTAGCACATCTATATGGCTTCATAGAGCAGATGGCAACACTAAAATTTCCGTTTATGTCAAGAACAGAAGACTTTGAGTATGTCTACATAGCAAAGAATAACCCATGGCTGGCCTGTGCCAGCCAATTCAGGGCTCAGGCTCTGGGGCTATTTCATTGCTGTGCAGACTTCTGGGCTCAGACTAGAGCTGGAGCTCTGGGACCCTCCCACCTTGCAGAGTCCTCAGCCCTCCCCAGCTCCGGGCACACCTTGATAGCGAGTGAGAAGGACAGAGTTTGCACGCATGCAGGCCCAACTCTGCCCACATGGGGCAGTGATTTATATCTCCCTGGCTGCTCCTGACATGCCTGCTCGGGACTGCTGCTGGGGGAGGGGCGCAAGACTCAATTATTCTGAAGAAAAAGAGTAAAATCTGAGGGGGACATTAGTTCTGTGCTTGCTTGGAGTAATATGTAGCAAATGGAAGAAGGTGGAAGTTAATAGGAATGAATATAAATCAGAAGTTAGGAATTATAGAAAATTGATAAGAGAAGAAAAAGGAAACAAGGAGAAATGTATGGCTAGCAAAGTTAAGGACAATAAAGAAAAAAAAGAATCCTGCCAATGGTATTGGTCCATTAATAGATGGAACTGGTAGAATAATCAATAATAATGCAGAAAAGGCAGAAGTGTACAATAAATATTTGTGTTCTGTTTTGGGGGAAAAAACAGATGATCAAGTCTCATCATATCATGATAACACTCTTTCCATTCCACAAGCTTCTCAAGAGGATGATGAGCAGCACTTCTAAAGTTAGACATTTTAAAATCAGCAGGTCCAGGTAACTTACATGCAAAAGTTTTTTAAAAGGTGGCAGAAGACCTCACTGGACCAGTATTGTTCATTTTCAATAACTTTTGGAGCACTGCGGAAGGTCCAGAAGTCTGGAAGAAAGTTAATGTGCCAATTTTTGAAAAGGGTCAACAGGATGACCAGGGTAAATATAGACCTGTCAGCCTCACATCAATCTTGGGCAAGATAATGGAACAGCTGGTATAGGACTCAATTAATAAAGAATTAAAAGTGGGTAATGTAATTAATGCAAATCAACAAGGGTTTAAGGAAAATAGATGCTGTCAGAATAACTTGATATCTTTTATATCTCTCTCTCTATATCTACCATGAGCACATCACACTTTTCCTTTGCTCACTACATTGGCTTCCCATAGAATAACAAATCAAGTTCAAGACCTCACTTCTTATCTTCAAGGAACTCCATGGCCTGAGCCTAAGATATCATAAAGATTGCTTAAAGCTCTGGGATGAAGCTCAATGGTAGTTGACAACTTCACTCCTCTGGTACAGTGGAACTCTTTCCCATAATTGTAAAGCTCAGCTGTGTGGAGACAGAGCTCTCTCCTGGGCCTGAGACAGTAGAATGAACTCTCCCAGGAACTAAGGACCAACACAAACCTTACCACCTTCTGCTTCAAGTGCAATGTGCATTTCTTTGACATTGACTTCTCTAACAAATACATATCAATATGTCAAGTATCATGGGGTAGCCATGTTAGTCTGTATCCACAAAAACAAAAAGGAGTCTGGTGGCACCTTAAAGACTAACAGATTTATTTGGGCATAAGCTTTCGTGGATAAAAAACCACTTCTTCAGATGCATGGAGCGAAAATTACAGATGCAGGCATTATATAATGACACATGAAGAGAAGAGAGTTACCTCACAAGTGGAGAACCAGTGTTGACAGGGCCAAATCGATCAGGATGGATGTAGTCCACTCCCAATAATAGATGAGGAGGTGTCAATTCCAGGAGAGGCAAAGCTGCTTTTGTAATGAGCCAGCCACTCCCAGTCCCTATTCAAGCCCAGATTAATGGTGTTAAATTTGCAAATGAATTTTAGTTCTGCTGTTTCTCTTTGAAGTCTGTTTCTGAAGTTTTTTTGTTCAAGTATAGCTACTCTTAAATCTGTTATAGAATGTCCAGGAAGATTGAAGCATACTCCTACTGGCTTTTGTACATTACCATTCCTGATGTCTGATTTATGTCCATTTATTTTTTAGGTAGGGACTGTCCGGTTTGGCCAATGTACATGGCAGAGGGGCATTGCTGGCACATGATGACATATGTCACATTAGTAGACGTGCAAGTGAATGAGCCTCTGATGGTGTGGCTGATGTGGTTGGGTCCTCTGATGGTGTCGCTAGAGTAGATATGGGGACAGAGTAGACAATGAGGTTTGCTATGGGGATTGGTTCCTGGGTTAGTGTTTCTGTGGTGTGGTAGGTAGCTGCTGGTGAGTATTTGCTTCAGGTTGGGGGGCTGTCTGTAAGCGAGGACCTCCTCATCTATTATTGGGAGTGGACTACATCCACCCTGATTGAATTGGCCCTGCCAACACTGGTTCTCCACTTGTGAGGTAACCCCCTTCTCTTCATGTGTCATTATATAATGCCTGCATCTGTAATTTTCACTCCATGCATCTGAAGAAGTGGTTTTTTAACCCACAAAAGCTTATCCCCAAATAAATCTGTTAGCCTTTAAGGTGCCACCAGACTCCTTGTTGTTTGTATCAATATGTATATTTTAAAAGCCCACTACCACCAGAAGATACTTCACTGCATACACTTCTCCCCACGGGGAGAGGATGAGAGAACAAACAACCCATGACAGATGTTAGTCACATCGCTCAAAGCACTACTAAAAGATGCCTAGTGATGAGCGAAGTATAAGAATCTATGTTGAATAGTTTGTCAGTAGCCTGGAACTTGAGAGACTCAGGTTCAATTCAGCTCCCTGCTCTGCCACAGATTTCTGTATGACCTTTGGCAAATAACTGAGTCTTTTAGGCACAGATTTTTAAAGGCGTTTAGGTGTTGCTGCTCTCAGCATCACATTGCCTAACTGATTTAGGTGCCCAAATATCATTTTCAAAAGGGAATTAGGCACTTAGGAGTCTAAATCCCACTGAGCTCAGCAATGCCTAAATACCTTTAAAAATCTGAGAGAGACAAGGTGAGTCATGTAGTATCTTTTTTTGGACAGACTTCTTTTTGGAAGAGACACACACTTTTGAGTTCCACAGAGCTCTTCTTCAGATCTTAAATCTGGGCTTTGGACCTTAAGTTCTCATCTGTAAAATAGGGCTACTAGCACTTCCCTACTCCACAGGGGTGTTGTGAGGTTAAATACATTGAAAAGGTGCTAAGGTACAATGGTAATGGGGGCCACAGAAGCACCTATAATAGGTAAACATTGTAAAGGGTTCTGTAAGGACCCCTCTGTCTATTCCAGTTCTGCCATACAGTAATACGGATGCTATCCTATCTTTGTTGATAGCCTACAAAATTGCTCAGGTTGTCATGAAATCTGATTGACTGTTGGGCCAGTTGCTTTTTTCAGTATTGTTTTCTCCAGGTTTACACAGGGGGCAGAAGCACACGCTGCATCCTGGGGTACTTATGAAGTGGGGAAAAGCTCTCGAGTATGAGAGATTTGGAGACTAACAGCTGATCTGGGAGGTTATCAGTGACTGTAGAAGTGGCTGAGGGCTGAAATGGCAGTGGACTGATTCAGGGGATAGGTGGGAGAGAGGAGAATAATCACCAGGTCTTAGGAGAGGAAACCATCAGAGAATCAGGAGAGGAGAAGGGCTGAAGCAGGATGGACAGGGGAGATTAATACAATTTCCAAAAAAAAAACAAAAACAAAAAGAGAACCTCAAAGTTCAGAGGTTCAATTCCAATCAATCCTGCAAAACCTGATGCTTACCCATAAATGTCCAAGCCCTTTCAGTTCCTCTTCTCCATCCTCCCTTCACTTTGCACACCTCTTTCCCCCCTTCTCAACTAGGTTCCCAGCATTCTGCTTGTGTTCCCCATCACTTGACAGGACAGTTCAGCCCTAAAGCTTTCATCTACCCCACTATCCATATGACATGAGACCCCTTGGTTTCCATCACTCCACAACCCCTAACTTTCTCTTTATCTTCCCTCAGCTTTCCTCCCTAGATCCCTGCTATTTTTATTAATCCCATGGTGATGTCTCTCACATGTAGTGGTCACTGCAAGGTCAGGGACCAGCTGTTCTGTCCACATTTCATGTTCCAAGCTTCCCTGGGGTGTGCTGGAATGAACTATGAGTCCCTGAATCAGGAGAAGCTCCAGCACATGGGACATACAAAGTGATCCAGCAAGCCAGCCCAGCAGAGCCACCATGATGGGGTTTGGCAGGAAGGTGGCTGAAAGCCAGAGAGGGTTGTCGTAAGAAAGAAAACTAAAAATATTTTTGGTTTGGTTTATGTTACAGTTTAGGCTGGTTCTTTGGAATTATTTTATTAATTATTTCCTAATTTATAATTTAATTAATATGGAATGTATCTCAGTTTCATGGGAGAAGGTACAGTGGGCAGATACAAAGATTGGGTTTGGATTTGGATCAGAATTTTAGTAAAGGTGTGTGAGTGTTTACATCCAGGGGTTTTGATACAAGTCCATCTTTCCTTCCCCTGGGAAGCTGGAGATGCTAGCTTTTCAGTGATTCTGCAGCTATTTCTAGCCCTAGCATTTAGTGAGACATTGTACCTCAAAGCTGCAAAATTTGTGTTTATGGAGATGCTCTATCAATCATTTTTAGAGGTATTAATGCTTTATTATTTCTCTTCCTCTGCTAATGCATTGGGACTCATGGTGTCACAGTGAGGAGACCCAAAAACAGTGTGAATACACTTTTTAAAATATCCTTAGCATACCTCTGAAATAGCTTTTCTGTAAGTGACAAGAGCATGATATATGATAGTGTGTAGCATATCAAAAGTGCTTTTTTTCATTTGTTTCTGTATTTTTGTTTTGCATGAGTTGGGATGGATTCAATACTCTTGAGCAGCAGCCACACATACAGTCCTAGAGCCCACTCCTGCCACTAGCTCTATATAACCAGATGCCTGCACTCGTGGGGATAGAATTGCTGAATCAGGGTCACAGATATGTACACTCCCAAAAATACACACAAACACTGATGGGAAACAGATTGAAAAGGTAATCATGGCATTGTTGTAGAACTCTGGATGCATTTGGAGGTTTCTGGCTGGTTGTCAGTGATGTCATAATCATATTTATTATGGCTCATAAATGGATGGGTCTGACTGTTTTTCTTATTTTTATGTATAAATTGCAGTTTATAATACCAATAAAATATTCCAGGTTGTACATTTCAGGGTGATTATTGCGTTCCTCCGGTGGTTAAAGTTACTCTAACGGCCTTTCAGCTCAGATTTCGATAATGCTTGCCCAGTGTTGAGGCCATTAGTAACTTGTATTTTTTCTGCACAATAGTTCAAATTAAAGTGTTTTAATGCTTTTTCATTCAAATGTTAAAGTATAAAGTAGGGATGGTCCCAAGTGGATACAAATCTGTGGCACCAGGCATTTTGATTGTACTAGTTGTGAGGAGGAAAAAGGATTATGCACATAGATAGGAAGAGGGATGGTTGTGAGTACTTCCTAAATATTCACTACCAATTCTACTAAAGCACAACCTCAGGTCAAATTAATTTACAATCCGAGTCCAGCTCCCAGTGGACAGGTATCCACATCTTAAAAGCTATTGGCACTACGTGGTCCCATCATTACCAGTTGGAACAAAGAGGTCACAGACTGAATAGATAAGGATACTGAACCAATATCTCAGTTCTGGATGACACTTTAGTTCAAGGATGAGTTATTCTGTTGCTCTGAATGTGGACGCTTATGAAGCTGCTGCTCATGATGTTTCTGGTTTTGGGATAAACAAAGCATTCCGTCTCCTAGGCTCCTTTGGGCACTAAATTTTCTCTCCGTCTCTCTCAACACAGCCACATGTGCCCACAGAATTGTGTTTGCGAAGTGCAGCCATCAAATTCAGTGGCTGCAATAGCCCTTGAAAAAGTATTCATTTAAATATTTCAAAGGAATTGTACTGGAAGAAATATTTACTGGTATTCTTAATCCATAATAGAATTAACCCATTCTACCTATATTCTGGATGGAAACCTGGTTGGCTAAAACGCTGGAGGAAGTATTTGGCTGCTAAAAGACAGCATTAAATTCCTTGTGAATTAATTACACCCTACAAATATCCATCCTACCTGTGGCCATGCTGCATGATGTCACTACAGGAAATGACACATCCAACAGTGGTGTGACCATCTGGCAGCACTGGGGCAATCTGTTCAGAGGCACACCCACCCGTTTCTGACCGAGCGAGGCTTGTTAAGTAAGAGGAGTTATGAGGATGGCATCGGAGATTTGAACAGAGCAGCTGGGTACAAAATCCACAGGGTTTCATCTCTTAAATAATAACCTGGATTTGACAAAAGTCATTTCAGGGTTCCAATAATATCCCAATCTGCTCAAGATTTCTTCTCATCACAACCCCTTGATATATTTCTGGGCTTGTAATTTACAGTAATACACAACCCACCTATATGCATACTATTTGTGTGTATCTTTTTACAGAGAAATACACCATAAACTCATTGGATCAGGGACTGTCTCTTATTGTATATGTCTGTATGGGAACCAGTACAATGGGGCCCTGATCCTGATTGGGATCTCTGGGTACCTTTTAAAGAGAGAGAGAAACAAAGCACATCTATACACACAGCATGTGAGTATTGTACTCACTATATGAACTGCGCATCTGATTAAGCTAGGATCGTGTGTCTGTTCAAAGCAACTGATTAATTTTCATGTCTTGTTCTATTTTATGTTTTTAATCATATTTTCTATTGTTTCCCCTTCCATTTTCCTTATCTTTCCTATGCAAAATATACTTCTCACATGCCCCCCCCCCCACTTCATTCCCATACAGGAACAGAGGATATTCTTATTGTGAAGCAAGACATATTAGGAATAATAAAGAAAAATTGGAACATATAGCCTGTGAAATGAAATGTATCTTTTGTGAATAAGTCCCCCCAGAAATCTTATATTTCCAGGCATCTTCTCACATACCTTCTTTTAACAACTTATACATTCTTAAAACATTCATTGAAGGCAGCTCTGCAGTTTTATAGAAAACAACATGCCAGGGATGCAAGAATCTTGCCAGTTCTGTGAAAAATGACACCAATTAAAGCTTAAATTGCTTGTTTTCTCATAAGGTACATATTTTCATAACTTTGAAATCAAATAATTGCTGCTTTTATATTAAATACAATAAAACAAAAAGGATGCTAGTTTAGAAGAACTGCTACAAGCATTTTAATATAATTTTCCCACCATTTAAAGTCACAAAATATGGAAAACAAGTCAAGTATGCAAAGTTCCAAGGAGATAGAGAAACTCCTTCAGATTATTACATCATTTGTCTTTTGTGTCAGGAAATGTGTATGTGATTTCATTGTTTGATTAAATGCCAGAAAAACAGCATATTGCTCCTATCTAACTGATTACAGATTTTATTCATCTGAAAAAGTATTTGTTCATACTTTGACATTAGAAGGGGATTTTTTTTAATGTTCCAAACAAGCATTGCAAAAAATATAATCCTAACTTCCCAGGCTTGCCTTTTATTTTGTATTAACAATACACACTACTAAAATTTCCCATATTGGAACACCGTCCCTAGTGGTTTTCAAGCTATAAACTGAGTAAACAGTCCCTTTCTTATTGAGTGTCGTGTGAATGCTTGTTGTTTCTGGAATACATCATATTTTTTTGAAGAAACCCTGTTGTATGGATCTTTAACACTTTTTTTTAGCAGGGGAAAGGGGGGAAGATACCTAAAGTAATAGGTTCTTAAGAATGTATTACAGTCATATAACTTGTTGGAAAAAGCTCATCCTAGCTTACTATCTGAATTAAACATGTGACTTGTGAGTAAGTTTTATTTAAAATACTTAAATCTCATTCTCATATCTCATGCTGTTATTTAAAATGCTAATATTATACTACTTTACTATATCTGAATAATTTTATCATGTTTTGGCAATGCAGCACTTAGAGGACTATAAGAAAGACAACTTGAAATGCTACCATATTTAGTTCCATTTTTGTACACATGTATAAAGATGACACTTACAATTGACATTGTTTAGACTATGATGGTACCAGAGGTTAACAAAGGTAGCTTTGTGTATTAAATAATCTTATAAAAACTATATAAATAATCTATGGACAAATGTAAATCATCTAGGGATTTCAAGGTCAGTTACCCTTGGCCTTACCTCCATTAACCCCCACAGGAAATCTTCAAGATTCTTATTTTATCTTGAGTCAGTGTTCCTGGACTATCAGTCTTTTACTTTTCCACCAAAATAGTCACAGTTTCCTTTAAAAAGACATGACTTTCATCTGGCATAAGATTTTTTTATTTTTATTGAATGTTTACAGGTCATTGAGAAATTGACAAAGAAAGATGATCATATTTTTAAAATTACTGTTTTAGCAAAACTCTACTCTGCCTAAATTTGGAAAAAGGAAAAAGAAGACATAAAAACTTAGTAAGCATTTAATAGTAACATATTAAAAGACAGCTAAGTGTTCTCATTCACTAGGGAAAATAAAGTAGGATAGTATAATGAGATCCCTAAAGTCTTGTGATCAATCCAGAATAACAAGAATGTAATACCAATGGGTTAACTAATTATATGTATGTACTTAAAAAGTCTCTCAGTAGTCTGTATTATGTCCAATATGAATACTGGAGATTACATGGGCTATTATTAACCCATTTTATTACACTTTTGTTATACATTTGCAATAATGAATATTAACTGGAATAAACTGTATGAAATGTTTTTTTTTAACAAACTGGATTATTTTTTGTATGGATGGGAAAGTGTATCTAGTCTATGCTGTCATTTAAACTTAAGTTCCAACATCTTCGATTTAAGAGGCAGTCTGCTAATGCAAGCAAGGGTGTCTCCTGCAACGAGACAAAGATTAATGCCATGTGTACTTATGATTCTCTGCCACAATTTAGAATTCTGGTGGCGCCATGATGCCCCTGTTTTTTATGGTGGTTTGCCAAGAGAAAGTTGCTTAAACCAATTGTGAATGCATTCTTGTTTTACTTTTTATATGACCACACTGATGTATATAAATAGCATAATGAATATTTTTGAAATGATCTATAATTCTGAATTCACCTAGTCTGTATAAAATGTAATATACAGGATTTTTTAAAAAAACAACAACAAAAGTTTTGACATGAGAATATACTCCTTTCCCCTCCGCCCCTCCCCCCGTTTTCCCCTCCTAGATGACCAACCACAATTGAAATAAGAGTCTTTTCAACATACTGCAATGTGAGAATTTTCTTCAGCTGGAGGGTGTTTTAGTCTTTAAATTGAAAGTTATTCTTCAAACTAGTATTGCATTAAAATGTATGATGTTCTATATGATCTCCATGCACATACAGTTGTGTACTTAAAATACACAATAAAGATATGTATATATAAAATAGAATGTGAACTCATACTGATTACAATACTTGCTACCTGTAATGAGGTAAAGGTGGTACAGTGAGGGATGCCTACCAATAGCTTAGTAGATACAATACATTGTTCAGTCCTTTGCCTTTATAGATCCTACCTAGACTGTAGACTCAAACTAACTTGTAGTCTTAAGCATGATGAATTTAGCAAACGATGTTAGTTTTTAGACAATAGGTTACATCATAAAATATTAATGTTCAATTATTGACCAGATGTCTTCAGTAACAACCAGAGTTAATGTTCAAAATTAATGCCCTCCCACCAGGGAGGGGAAGAGGGAAGAAGACCCACCAGGGCTGGGAAGAGATCACTGTTAGAATGTTTGTCTAAATTCAGCCATTGCCTATGTACTGCAACATGTCTAGTACTTACATGACACCCATCACCACATGGTATATGAGTGCCCCTCAAAATTTTGAGAACATATATCTTGTCTCTCTCCCACCTATTAGGGGTGGGTGGAGTGGAGTGAAGTAGAATGGAGTTTTTTGTTTTCTTTTACACCTAGTATTGTGGGAATGCTGCTGTAGGTCAAAGAAGGGGTTTGTTACTGTCTCTGAAAACATTGATGTTCATAGTAATTTTAATATTTTCCAGGGGTGAGTCCCAGATTTGTGGTCCAGTCACCCCTCTTGTATACATGAGTTTGGTTCTTGAGGATGACCATTGTTCCTAGCTGGATGCAGTGTGAGGTGTTTACATAGGGCAAGTTAGTCTGATAAGCAACATTGACCAATCTCATGGAGGGCTTTTGAAGATGAAGACTGAAATATTGAATCTTGACAGATATTCAACAGGAAGAGAGCAGAGTACTGGTGTGATGGGGTTTTGGCAACCTGTGTTGCTGGGCAGATAAGCTGTTGTGTTCTGAATGGCTTGTAACTTTTTAAGGTCAGTGGTTTCAAACCTAGGTACGGAGAATAATCAAGCCTGTAGGTCAGGCATATGTGCAACACCATGGCTAACTATGAATCTGACAAAAGTGGACAGAGTTATATCAGCTGTGTATGGAAAAGGACAGTATGCATATGGATGCATGGTTCTTGTCCATGGCCAACAGGAGATTATCCATAAGTGCAGACTGTTCCACTCTTGACATGAAGTGTGATTGGGAGGGGTACAGAATACAAGCAGTTTCTGTCTGGAGTTAGAGGTGACCCTTGGAAAACTGCATAATGAGCTAGTTCAGGAATGAGAATTTAGATACTCTGCTGTAATTAGAGAAATTGGTTTCATTAGACCCTTGTTTCTGATGTAATTTACATGAAATTTTGTATTAAGTAATTGATGTGTTGATATTGTAGACAATTTACCATATCAATTTTATTTATCATATTGTGGTAATCAGTTCTTTGATGTTGCACAAACGTATTGGAAACATCCTTTCAGTTGTACCTCCTCTTTAACAAAGTGTTTTGCTTTGGGAATTATGTAGGTTGAGAGTAAAAGGCTATGCCATAGATCTTTCAAAAAGTAATTTTCCATAGATTTGCAAATCAGGCCTTGATTTTCACATATATTTTAATGTAACCATAATATACACTTTCTTAATATAGCCGGGTCCTTCAGTTTTCATAGATAATTGTCTCAGAGTTGGCTCCTCCACTGGTGCAAATACTTGTGGTGGTCGTCTTGACAATATACAGTATTTAAATCTCTGGAAGCTGGAGAACTGGTCTGCAACAGCAAAGGAGAAAGTCTAGCAGATTAAATAGTTTGACAGCTGGGATACAGGAAGAGGACTCCTGGCAACTGAAAGAGAATTATTGGCACTGGAAATGGAGAGGGCCTAGCAATGTGGAAAGAGAGGACAGTGCAAAAAAGATGGAAAGGCCAAGTACACAAGAAGACAGAGAGAGGTCAAGAGGAAGATTGGCAGGAGAGCAAAAAAGTTTGTCTCCAGAGAAACAGAAAGGGAGAAGCTCTTAAAATAGAAAATCCAAAGAGTATCATCAAAGGATTCAGCTGTGGGAAACCTGTCCAGCTAAAGAGGCAGCAAGTCTGAGATGTTTATTATTTTTATTTTTTTTGAAATGCCGCAAGATGTAAACCAGACAATTTCATTGGAATAGTATGTTTGGTTGCACACTGAGAAATTTTCCTTTTAAATTTTCTTCATAAAAGTTCTAATATGGTCAGTTAAGCATATACAACTTCCTTCAAAAAGTCCCAGATTAGAACCCCTAAGTATCTTGGAGTTCTTCAATGCCTAGGTCATTTCTTTTGAATAGTTACTGAAAATAACCACATTTGGCCCGCTTTCTCTCCCATTGAAGCTATTGACCTGAATGGGAACGTGTTGGGTCTTTTATTAGGTAAAAGTGATATTTCAAATTAAGAAATTATAAATCTACTTTTTTTTACCCTAGCAAAGACTCTCGATCGCTTGTGGGCTAGATTTTCAAGCTCATGCATGTATAGATGCTTGCTAAACATCTAATTTATGCACCTAAATCCTCACTGTTTGCTTATGAGTCAGGTATTTATTGTGACAGGGTCGGGCCAGATGGCTACGGGAGAGTAATAGAAGGCAGATATATTAGCCCCAGGCTAAGTAGGTCCCTTTTCCCTGGGTAAGGTAACAGGCAAGGTTCTAGAACAATCAGGAACCTTCTGGAGACAATTAAGACAGGCTGATTAGAACACCTGCAGCCAATCAATTAAGGCAGGCTAATCAGGGCACCTGGGTTTTAAAAAGGAGCTCACTTCAGTTTGTGGTGTGCGTGTGAGGAGCTGGGAGCAAGAGGCACTAGGAGCTGAGAGTGAGAACACGGACCGTTGGAGGACTGAGGTGTACACGCATTATCAGACACCAGGAGGAAGGTCCTATGGTGAGGATAAAGAAGGTGTTGGGAGGAGGCCATGGGGAAGTAGCCCTGGGAGTTGTAGCTGCTGCACAGCGGTTCCAGGAGGCACTCTAGACACTGCATTCCACAGGGCACTGGGCTGGAACCTGGAGTAGAGGGCGGGCCCGGGTTCCCCCCAAATCCTCCTAACTCCTGGTCAGACACAGGAGGAGTTGACCTGGACTTTGGGTTCAGAAAAACGGCCAAGCTGAGGGCTGCCGTGAAGCTCCAAGGTGAGCAAATCCGCCAATAAGCGCAAGACCCAGCAAGGTAGAGCAGGAACTTTGTCACATTATGCACATACATTGCCATTTCAGCGTGGAAAAATACAGTGCATTACTTTCTTTGTTCTGAGTGTATGCCATAGGGTCTACAATGTGGCCACTTCACTGTTGTGGGAGAAACTTCAGCATCTGAAATCTCATGACTTTTGGTAGTTTGATTGCTCAGCCCTAATGTTGCATTAATGATTGCTTTTACATTTCATTTATAGGAATCTTCTCATGCATTAGTTCAGAACCAAAACATGGTGGGCCAGATTTTCAAAGATAGATGTAGAAAACAGCTCTCTCTTTAAAAGCACATCCTTAATTTTGGCATGTGTATCCATCATTTATTTGCACAAGCTTCTAGGAACCAAGAGTCAGTTCCTGCAGAGTGAGTGCGTCCTCATGCTAGAGTCTGGAAGGGCAGGGGCCCCTGGCTAGGCATTTCTCTGCCCCCCTGCTACTGCCTCTCATTGTTGCTGTTGCATGTCATATTATATTTAGACTGTTCTTCACTTGAATAGTGCCATTATGTCAATAAAAGCTATAGAAAAGTAGAGCTACACATTTTTTTTTGCAGGTTATTGCTCTCTGGAATCTCATACTCAGGGAGAACTTCACTTTATGACTGACAGGAATGTGAGAAAGAGCAATGATGTGATTAAAACTAAGGCTGGGATTTTCAAAACCTTCTAGGGGAGTTAGGCCCCATTGAAATCCCAGCCTAAAACAAGCCGGAACATTTTTAAACCACCCAACAAAGATAATGTAACAGTTTATTTCTTTCTTTTTAATCCAGCCCACTTCCCTGGTCTGTAGTTATCCTTGGAACAACACAGAACATTATTACACAGTTTGGATACTGTACTTTATCATTGTTCATGACAGTAGTATACTACTTCAATAGCAAGAGGCTCACGTGCATTAAAAAAGATCAGACATCTTTTGAAACATCAAAGATGCAAATACAAACCCCAGGATATCAAAGTCAGTATGAAAATGAGGTGTACGTTGCTCTTGTCTCAATCCTGCTTTATTGTGAGAGGACTTGGATATACTATAGTCATCAGTGTATTAAAGTATAATTTTAAACTCTGACACTTGCTATCCATCATGCAAAAAGAAATGAGAGGACTGTATCTCCAACACTGAGGAACATTCGAGGGAAATAAATTCTGTTAGTGAGATGCTGAGACAAACACATTTGTGCTGCTTAGACAGTTGTATATATTGACACTATCTATATTCCTCAAAGTAAGTTCAGTGTAGTGAATTGATATTTAGGCAAGCAAATCCAGGGAGCAAAAATAAACACAGTGCTTTAAATACTTAACATTTAAGCATATTATTTCATTTTTACTGATGGAAGTATTTACACAACATCTCTTTTTTTTGTTTTGTTAGAAAACTTGGCTTTCCTTTCAAGTAATACTGTTTCCTATTTGTTATAGTGTGTGTCTCTCTCTATCTGTGCAGTGTTGTAGCCATGTCGATTCCAAAATGTTAGAGAGACAAGGTAGGTGAGGTAATATCTTTTATTGGATCAACTTTTGTTGGTGAGAGATCTTCTGACTTGAAGAAGTTGATCCAATAAAAGATATTACCTCAGCCATTTTGTCTATCAACTAATCAATCATGGCGCCCATAGTATCTGAGTGTCTCACAAAATTTATTTGTTCTCATAATACACCTGTAAGGTAGGGAAGTACTATTATCTCAATTTTGCAGATGGCCAGCTAAGGCAAAGAGACTAAATGGCTTGGCAAAGTAGGGAATTGAACCCAGGTCTCACCCTAATCACTGGGCCAACAGTCCTTCCTGTTCCTTTGCAATGAATCCTGGCTCCTAGAGGAGAATAGTGGCAAAGTACTGACTTGCTTAATACAAACATCTAATGATGATAATACTGCCACACCTAAGCAAAACTTCATAAATGTGATAAACAGGCAACAGCTCCTTACCTATTCATTTAACAACAAAAAAGCAAGTAAATATTATGTTAAAATATTTAAACAAACTAAAATCTCTTTAAAATGTGTCGGCTGGCATATGACAGAGCTGAGGCATCGAGCCTGGTTATGTCAAGAACATAATTTTAACACAACAAGACAAATGTAACCAGGCATGACACATTGGCGTGCAGACATGTGAGCATGTGAATTTAAAACAAAGGCAATTTGCTGGAAATCATGTTGGTTTTTTTCCCCCCACATTTTTTATTTTATGAAGTTTTATGAGTAAAAAGCTTTCTAGACTATCTACAACTTTCCAAAGAGTGTTTTTTAGTTACATAGAACACACATGCATGTGACATCATTTGAAGATCACATTTATGTGTCAATTTTCTTAAAAAAATCAAACTTTTAAATAATTAAATACCTTGCTTATTGTAAATACAATGTAACTCTCAACTGTTGTTAAAAAAACAAGTAGAGTAATGGCCAATTAACATTGCTAATCTGCAGTATTTTGACCATTAGTGTGGGATATTTTATTTTCATTTTAATAAGGCAGTGATTTATTGAGAAACTTAACTAAGAAGCAAGATATGGTCTGCTTGTGATCTCTGACATTCTTAAGGGATGTGATGTTGCAGGCTTGGTCCTGCAGGTGGCTGAGCTGACATCTAGAAGTGCTAAGAGGCAAAATGCTCTTGTTTGTCACCAGACTGTAAGCAGGTATGCAATATGTGATGGTGGGAGGAAGGAGCATGTAGGGAGCCAGGGTGGCTTCCCTCTGAACCAGAGGGTAAAGAACTACCCTCTCAGCCTGAGTGGGCAGGGCCAGACCAAACTTACTCCAATCCCCGGAAGGGGAGGGGTGGAGCAGGAAGTACAAAGGGCGGGGCCCTTTGCCTGGTGAGGGCCCTGGGCCAGGAGAAACCTGACCTGGAGGAAGGACTGAGGCGACCAGGACTGCCAGCTGCCGAGTACCCGGAGGACCTGGTGGGGCCAGCGTGAGCCTGACACAGAGAGGGAGCTGGAGCTGCCAGCAGCTGAATACCCAGACGAGGCTGGAGGGACCGGAGAGGCCCGCTTGAGAGACCGGGTAGGAAGTAGCCCAGGGCAGAACTGCCCAGTGTGGTGGGTGTATTTGGTTAGCGGGGCAGCGGAGTTGGGTGAGCCTGCGTTCCCCTACACTGGCCAACCCACCTTGGGTAGCAGAATCCCGAACGCCACTGACTCATGCCGGCGCTCCCCTCCCCGCCTCGGGGGCGCTCCTCCTCCCCTGGCCTGAGGGGCATGCCGCAGGCTCGGGCCGGCGCTCCCCACCCCACCCCCCCCGCCTGAGGGGCGCGCCGCAGGCTCGGGCCGGCGCACCTTCTCCGCTAATTCCCCAGTGACCGAAAGGTGTGACTAAGGCCTGCCAGTCGGACAGTAGCTCTCCATCGCCCCTTAGAGGCTTGGTGGACCGATTGAAACCTGTCACAGGGCATAAGGAACCTATTGGGGGCAGAGTGGCTGAGTAGATAGAACACGGGATTGGGACTCAGTGTACCTGGGTTTTATTTCTCTGCCTCTGGCCTGCTTGGTGACCTTTGGTAAGTCACTTTACCTCTTTGTGCCTCAGTTCTCACATCTGTAAAATGGGGATGATGATACTGGCCTTCTTTGTAAAGTGCTTTGAAATCTACTTTTGAAAAGGACTATACAAGAGCTAGGTATTATTTATTCCCTTTCCATGCAAAGTCCACATAGCAGCCAGGTAAAATCACAGAGATTATGATGTCCCTATTGTCCTGGGTGTCTGCTCCACACCCTTTCAGTCAGTGAAGTGGAGTAAATTGCATCCACAAAAGGGTGCATCCACAGCCAGTATGCAGCCTGTTTGTGGCCAGGAGACATTTTCTCCTGGTGCTCTCCTTGAGGGGAGGTGGCTTTGTACTGCTTAAATTTAGGGAAGTAATTGAAGGTATGTCTTCACTGCAAGCGGCGGAGTTTGTAGCATGTGTGGGTATAACCAAGCTAGCTTTAATCTAGCTAGCGCTGATGCCAATGACAGTGAAGCCATGGCAGGGCATGCTTCAGTGAAGGCTGGGTATTTGTATGGGTAGTCTGTGCTAAAGGCCATGCTGCTATAGCTTCACTGCTGTTGGTACCCAATGGTGTATATTGGACTCCAACTTCTTAAGATTTGCCAGCCTGCAGCTTTCTTCACCTTATTGGATCATGAGTACCTAACCACAATGCGTAGTAGTAGAATAAGTCCGCCCCCGCCTGTTTTGGCCAGCTCTAATCCATAGCCCCATTTGCAGGTGACTACTGCTGTCCTACAGCCCTCATCTAAGTGGTGTACTTTGCATTTATCCTTATTGAATTTCATTCTATTTACTTCAGAATTTCTCCAATTTGTCCAAATCATTTTGAATTTTAATCCTATCCTTCAAAGCACTTGCAAAACCTGCCAACCAGTTATTGTCTGCTAACTTTACAAGTGTACTCTATACCATTGTCTAAATCATTGATGAAGATATTGAACAGAACCAAACCCAAACTGATCCCTGTGGGACCCAACTTGATATGCCCTTCCAGCTGGACTATGAACCTCTGATGACTACTCTCTGGGAACAGTTTTCCAACCTGTTATAAACCCACCTTATAGTAGCTCCATCTAGATTGTATTTCCCTGGTTTATGAGAAGGTCATATGAAACCATATCAAAAGCCTTACTAAAGTCAATATATACCACATCTACTGCTTCCCTGCTATCCACAAAGATTGTTACTCTGTTAAAGAAAGTTATTAGGTTGGTTTGACATGATTTGTTCTTGACAAATCCATTTGGACTATAACTTATCACCTTATTATCTTCTAGGTATCTGCAAATTGATTGCTTAATTATTTGCTCTATTATCTTTCCAGAACTGTAGTTAAGCTGACTGGTCTGTAATTCCCCCGGTTGTCCTTATTCCACTTTTTATTTTATTTTATTGGCACTATATTTGCCCTTTTCCAATCATCTGGAATCTCTCCTGTCTTCCATGACTTTTAGAAGATAATTACAAATGGCTTAGATATCTCCTCAGCGAGCTCCTTGAGCATTCTAGGATGTATTTCATGAGGCCCTGGTGACTTGAAGACATCTAATTTGTCTAAGACATTTTTAACATGTTCATTCCCTATTTTAGCCTCTCATCCTACCTCATTTTCACTGGCATTTACTACATTAGATGTCCAATCGCTAGGAAACTTTTTGGGGAAACAAAAAAGTAATTTTAGCACTTTTGTCATTTCCATGTTCCCACCTCCATCCCCCATTGAGTAATGGGCCTACCTTGTCTTTGGTCTTCCTCTTGCTTCTAATGTATATGTAGAATGTTTTCTTGTTAACCTTTGTCTCTTGCTAGTTTAATCTTGTTTTGTGACTTGGCCTTTCTAATTTTGTCCCTACATACTTGTGGTATTTGTTCATATTCATCTTTGTTATCTGACCTAGTTTCCACTTTTGTGTTTCAGATAATTGAAGATCTCTTGGTTAAGCCAGGGTGGCCTCCTGCCATACTTCCTATCTTTCGTATGCAATTGGATAGTTTGTTCTTGTGCCCTTAATAATGTGTCTCTGAAAAACTGCCAACTCTCTTGAACTGTTTTTCCCCTTAGACTTGCTTCCCATGGGATCTTACGTACCAACTCCCTAAGCGTTCTAAAGTCTGCCTTCTTGAAATCCCATTATATTTATTGTGCTGTTTTCCCTCCTACCATTCCTTAGAATCATGAATGCTGTCATTTCATGATCACTTTCACCCAAGCTTTCCACTTTCAAATTCTCCAGCAGTTCCTCCCTATTTGTCAAAATCAAATTGAAAATAACCTCTCCCCAATAGCTTTCTCCACCTTCTGAAATAAAAAAATGACTCCAGTACATTCCAAGAACTTGTATAATCTGTGCCCTGCTTTGTTATTTTGCCAACAGATGTTTGAGCAGTTGAAGTCCCCTATCCCCACCAAGTCCAATACTTTAGTTTAGATGGTTTCATTGGTTGTTTAAAAAAAAGCTTCATCCAGCTCTTCTTCCTAGTTAGGTGGTCTGTAATAGACCCCCTACCATGACATCACATTTGTTTTTTACCCCTTTTATCCTTACTCAGAGACTATCTCCTATTTCCATCTCAACCTCATTCCAAGTGTATGCATTTTTTATATATAAGGCTACACCTTTTTACTTTTTTTCCCTGCCTGTCTTTCCTATGCAAGCTGTATCCTTCTATACCAATATTCCAATTTGTGTATTATGTGTATTGCTGAATTTTTGTGCTCTTGAAAGTAAAAAATAACAACCAGGTATCTACCATGGTAGATGCCATTCCCCATACAATTCTGCCAACGCACCCAAGTCCTAACTTCCCACATTTCTATTTCAATATTAGGTCACTGCAATTTGTACAAAGTTTTGCAGTGGTTTTATGATACAGATACACCAGATGTTCACTGACAGAAACCACCAATCTTCATTCTATTTGAAACCTTAGCCATATTTGATTCCAGAAGTGAAAGGCTCATGCAAAGAATGCACGGTCCTCCAGTGTAAATGATTTTCCTTTATATTTTTTCAGTGGTTATAGGAAAATAAACTATTTCATTATTATTACAAAGCTGTACTAAAATCACCTGTAGGGAGCTCTTGTTTGTCAGTTAAACACTTGGCAGTAAACACGTGTATTTATGAGAAGAATGAAAGGCTCAAACTTGGCCCCATTTGATTGCTGTTGATGCCTGGACCTATGTCTGCCTGTGATTGATGTGAGGTGTAATATCCCTTTCTGTGGCTTACCTTCAGCTTTAAAATACAATGAACAAAACTAACCTGCATTTCAAAATTAATTATATTACTTTCCCTTAAGCCTTTCATACAGACCCTCCAAGAGTGGGGAATAAGGAGGAAAGGTTCTTCAATGGACTGTGGAGTGGGATATTATGAGGGAGCAGGCAAATTCATTTTAGAGCTAATCCTAGTTTATATTAAGGGTCAAATTTTTAAAGTTCCCAGAATGGGAGTTAGGATCCTAAATACCTTTTAAAAATTTGTCCCTAAGTCATTTGTAGTCAGCAACCAGTGCAGTTGCACTTTTGCAAACCATAGTTGTAGAAAAAGAGAGCCTCACTTTGCACAGGTTGATCTTACCTCTGTTGAAACCAAGATAAATTCAGCTGTTGCAAATTGTGGTTTACCTTGGCTACTTTTGCTGTTTGCACCACTGCAGTTGCACTGACACTGTCCACCAATGGCTGAATCGGGGCCAATCTCAAGTACAGACAAGGCCTTGAACTCCTAGTTCTCTAATGTTTTCAATGTGTCAGGTCAGGGCAGTCTTTCCTAGATGAATGGAAAGCTCTAGAGATAAGTGTTCTGAAGAATTTTTTTCAAAAAACAATAAATTTTACAAGAGGAACAATAAACCACAGAGTGAGATGTAGAAAATTCTGCACTGGTAATTGCAGCTGGTGTTGGTGTTCAACTGGTGTTCAACTGGGCCCTAAAATACAGAAGAACCAAAAGAGGATGTGAAAGTGGAAGGGGAAAAATTCATTGACTGTTGCAATGAACTGTCTATATAAACATTTCAAATATCTGTCCACATTTAGAAATATTCTGAGTTGTGCTCTGAAAGTATTAAAACTTTTCAAAGGTGGTTTTATTGTCATCTACTATTACAGGAGATTTATTTTGCTCTAGGAGGCACAGGGTTAACATTTTTCTTTGCTTCTAAATATTAACTTGCTTCCCAATCGTAGTATCCAGGTCTGTATCTCCCTCCATTTCTCTTTCCTTTCATGTCTATCTCTCTCTCTCCGTCATTCTGTAGCTGCTTGTATGCGTTTGGTGAGGCACTGAATCACAAAAAAATAATATAAGGATGGATGCCTTTTGTGATCTGTGTTGAGCTGCACTAAAACTTTCTGTAAAGTTTTACTTTTGTGTAGTGCTATATAGTGACTTTTTATGTGTCTAAGAAATGGAAACATTTTGTCTCATATAAAAAAAAAGAAATATTTTTTTTTTACTGTGCTTCATTCACAGACCACATCAGAGGTATTCTAAGAATAGAATAGATCAAATATATTTTATGGAAATATAATGAGAAAAGGATGTGTTCCCAAAACTCACTCTGAACAAAGGAATGCAACTTAGTCAGGAATACTTTAATGCGCCTAACAATTTTCTCATGTGAAAGGCTGAAGGAACAGCCTTGGTTTGAAGAAATCTTCCAATTCTCCCCAGACACCCTGAACTTGAAATCAGAACTAGGAAAGCTATACATTACAAAAAAGAAAATGTATGGAAAAAGTGCCTGAGGGCATTAACCAAAAAAAGACATTTTGAAAAGAACAGAAACATCAATATGAAACATTTTGTCATGTTTCATTTCATTGATCATATGTTTATTTTATGTGCTCTGGAGTGCTGAAGCTTAGAAGTAACTACATTTCAGGAGCCTCACATTAGACCTGTCAGTCTGTCTGTAGCGAAGACTACGTAGGGAGAAAATAATCGAAAATAAAATATGTGGCAATTATTTGATTTATGTTCGCTTTTATCAAATTGTACTGCAACTTTAGAAAGAGACATAAGATTAGCAACTATTAAAGACACTGCTTGTGTGACAGATACAGGACTAGAAGGTACACCTACAATGTAAAATAATTCATCCTTTTTCATAGTAATGCAATATTTTCTCCTTAAATAGTATTGTAATTAAAACTGCCAGTGTTGATTAGATCAACTGTGTAGGAAAGATGCATTTATATTAGTTCTAATTAAATCTTTTAGCAAAGTCACAGTCAGCGTTGCCAGTTTTGGTTGGCTGAATTCCTGGAGGTTTTATCACGTGATATAATCTTCCGTTAAAGATTAATTTTTAATTCCTGGAGACTCCAGGACAATCCTGGAGGGTGGCAACCCTAGTTACAGTTTCAAATATGATTTAGTCCCCGATACAATAACATATACTGCAGCTACAATATACAGCTTCTGTGTATTCCTTATTAAAAGGCTTAGCTTTATCTGTAGCATATCTCAGATTTCATGTTACTTCCATCATTCTACCCAGGCTCCAGTCCTTTTGTCAAACAAAACTCACATTGACTTTAATGTGTTTTGCCTGAGTAGGGACTGCTGGATCAGGGTCAGTATTTGTCAGAGAACTAGTTTATTTCGTAGCTAATAAACAGGCATTACAATTTAGTAAAGTGCTTCATCATTAGTTAGGTCCTTAAAATGACTGGGTTAAATCTGCCTTGGGATAATTTACAAGGCTGCCTTAAACATGGGGGCATGCTGAAGTGGGACAGAGTGAGGCAGGAGCATGTTGTGCACTGGCAATCCCTGGAGGTGCAGCCTCACAACTTTCTCTTTTTTTGTGATGTGGGATTCTAATCCTCAGGCCCTAAGAACACACATGTAAAGCCCAATGAGAGATGTGATCTTTCTGCATCTCATCTTTAGGATCCATGGAAGCCAAAAGGAAAACTCCCCTTGAGTTAAGTGAGACCAGGATTTGGCCCTAATGGCTATATTTGTATATAATGGATCAGTGCAAACCACATATGTTATGGCAGCCCCAATGTCACAGTAACTTAAGCAATGATAATTTATGCAATTTAGGGGTCTGAACAGGATTTCAAAGACCTGCCTCCAGGGAATGATATTATTCCTCCCTCCGCCACTTACCCCCAGCCCCTGACTTCCCATCTGTCCTCTCACTTCACAGCAAAACATTCTTTTAGATGCAAAACAATAACAGACAAATAGCCCTGACTCTCTGTGGACTTTCTGTTTAGCCCAACTACTTCATTTTACCTTTCTTTTCCCCTAAAATCCTGATGACTTCGTGTGTGTGTATGCCAAGACCACCCTAATCAAGGTAGGTAATTTCTGGGAAACATAGGATTAGGCACTTTTCTTTCTCCTATGCTTCCTTTCTTATCAAAATAAGTCCCAGTTGTAATACACAACTTGCACATACAGCAAAGTACATCTGACCCAAAGCATTTGTTGAACTTTAAGTTTTTGTCAACTTCCCCTTAGCCTAGGCTTACTGAAGTACAGAAGAAGCCAATCTGGTGACATTGCTTAGCAGTTACTGATTAGAGATGTTGCTTCAAGTACAGTACTGTGGGTGTTTTGGCATGTCAAGCGACAGAAGGAAGGACTGTCCGTCTACAGGATGGTGGAGGATTTAGCTCTCAACTTCCTGAGCAATACTCTTAACGCCCCTTTTTATGATTAGGCTGATGCCTAGAACTTTTAGTTCTAAGATTGCTTGATTCTCACCATCTTCTGTTTCTTTTTGAAACAGCCTGAATATGTGTAGGCTGCCACAAAATGAAAAAACAACACAAAACAAAAAACCTTTTGTGGTAACTGGTATTGGTACTTTAAAAAATGAAATAATATGTAGCTATTTTAAAGTATCATTGTCCCTATTTATAGGGGAGGAAACTGAGGCACAGAGTGGGAAAGTGACTTGCCCAATGGTACACATCAAATCAGAGGCAGGAACAGAATCCAGGTTTCCTGATTTTTGTGTCCAGTATTATTCAGTTACCTCTGTCGTCTCACCCAGTAATTTCATGTCCAGTCTATCCAAAGGTCTACACTGTTTCAACACTGGACCCACTTTGTTATAGAATGGGATAAATACAGAAGCACCAATATTTAATTAACTGTGTCATATAATACATCCAAACTAATTTTTTTTAAACAAATCTGTTTCAATTAGCATGTAAGAAAAGCTTCTATTGACCTGTTATTGTCATAAGAGAAAGAGGGAATTATTTTATGCTAACATTCGGACAATGTTTAGCTTCCATTCCTCTATAAACAAGAGAAACAGAATTAGTTTTATGTCATATACTGTTATTGCTTTTTATCTTACCAAGGATTCCTTCAAGTACTATCAAACTATGATATAGTCTTTGGAATATTAGCTAACAGCTAAATGCTGAATATATAGATTTTGTTTTTGCTCTTTAAAAAAAAAAAACAACCTAGTGAAAAAAATCTATCACTTTCCAGGACCCTGATATCTTGGACCAAACTCCACTCTGAACAGGTTGTCATGTCTGTCACCAAGTTTCAGAATCAAGCTATCAGAAGATGCCCTTCAGCCGAAGTGTTAAGAGGAATTGGTGAGCTTAACATGTTTCGCCCGCTTAATTTAATTTGGAAAAATTCAACCAGAAAATGAAGTTATTAACAGGTTGGTATATCCAGAGATAAGATGATGTCACAGGAAAGCAGTCAAGTGGGTTGCTTGTCAAGATATAAAATATGTATCTGTCAGAATCTAATGATAGATAAGCTACGGCTGGGTATAGGATGTGGTGAAAGTAGTATACTCAAAATGAAAACTGAATCCTATAGCCCTGGAGCACATACTTTTAGTAACTATTGAAGTGATCATTATAAATATAGGAATTTGGGGGGGCAAAAACTGCAAAAACATAGTGGCAGTGATGGCAGTGGTCAGGAGAAATAATTGAAAATGGTATAGCAGCACTGGACCTCAAACACCGAGGAGAAACCTCCCGTTGGGCTTGAAAAGGGGCTTGAATGATCAACAATGGGGAAGGATAAATAATTCTTTCCATTGGTAACACAGAGACCTTCAGAAAAGTACCACTCTAGTTGGCTTGATGCAACCATATCTGGGCGACTGTGGTCAATGTGCAAAACTTTTGAACCTTAATTCATTAGGCAGCTTTGGGTCAAATAAAGAATGCACCAACATGTTCTGTAGGACAGTGCCCACATCGTCTAGATATCATGTAAGTCACCATATTTGGCAATAGGGATTTAAAGTTCATACTCAATCTGGATGCTAATTCAGAATATGGCTTTAGTAATACAAAATCGTGTACTTAAAAAGGAATAATTAATGTAGGTAATCATTTTTTTCAGATAGCTTGATTATGGCACACTAATAAATATTGGTATTGTGTTGTTACAGTGATTAAGACCCCAATCCATGCATATGAAGTTCTACTGAATGTAAGTTTCAGGATTGGGGTTTCGATTATAAAATTTTGGGAGCTGATGCCATCTCTCTAATATGTTTGTTGAGCATCTGCTCCAAAAGGAGCCTAATTGTGACTGGGAATTTTGAGGGCTGCTGGAAAACAAATAATGCTATATGTGAATTTTAAGGCTAGAAGGGACTCTTATGACCATCTAGTCTGACTTCCTGTGTAATGCAGACCATAGAACTTCATCCAGTCAATCTACATAAGGTCTTTAACTTCTTGTTGAACTAGAATATATCTTTTAAAAAAAATCAATCTTGATTTAAAGACTTCAAGTGATGGAGAATCTACCAGATCCCAGTGGTTAATTACCTTCACTATCAAAAGTATTTCCAGTTTAAATATGTTTAGCTTCAACTTGTAGGCACTGGAACTTGTTATGCCTTTCTCTGCTTGACTAAAGAGCTCTCTACAATCAGAAATCTTCCCTCCAATCGTAAACTTGGATCACGTCACCACTTAAGCTTTGTTTTATTTTTTGTTTTTTTTAATAAGCTAAATAGGTTAAATCTCTTTGCAAAGTAGATTTTTTTTCCAGACATCAAATCATTCTATTGGCTTTTTTCTGAACCCTTTTCAATTTTCCAACAGCCTTTTTAAACTGTGAACACTAGCTCTGGAAATTATGTATCAGTAATGGCCTCTGCAATACTATGTATATAGATAATACTGCTTCCCAATTCCTCCTTGATATTCTTTTAATCCACTCAAGGATCTGAGCCACATCATCACACTGGGAGCTTATGGTCAGTTTACTATCCACCACAGCCTCTAAGATCTTTTCAGAGAAACTGATTTTCATGATATAGTTCCCCATCCTATAATTGTGTCCATTCTGTGTTCCTAGATATATTCTCTTTCATTTGGCTCAGTTATAACGTATGTTGTTTGAATGAACCCAGCTAACCAAGTGGTCAAGATCTCTTTGTGTAACTGATCCTTACCATTTTTTATCCCTCCACCAATTTTTGTTTCTTTGAATTGTATCAGCAGTGATTTCATATTTTCTTCCAGATCATTATTAGAGACATTGAAGAGCATTGGGCAAGAACAGAACTCCACTGTGGAACTCCACTAGAAACAGCTTCATGCAGTGCTGGTTCCCTATTAGTAATTACATGTTGAGATCTATTAATTGGCCAGTTTTTATTCTGTGTAATGTATTGTAACACTTCTGTCAGATGTTGTAAGTGGCAACAAGGGCTGAGTTCAAATGCGTAGGGGACCCTCTTAACACTAACAAACATTCTTGGCTCAAACCCCCACCCAGAATTTCTGGGATCATTAATACCTTCCCTGGTCCCCACTCACAAGCACTAAGTCTGTGTATGAAACAAGGACAACTTTTCTTTTAGCCGAAAAGGGAACACAGGCTCAATGTGGAGAAACATAGCAATCTGATAAATAATGCACCCTTCCATGGTAACTTTTTGGCAATAGTGTGTTAACTTGGTTCCTAACCATCTGATGTGAATTCCCAATAGGCAGTGTCTCTTTACTGCATCACTTCCCCCTTCCCCATCTGCTAAACACCACTGAGGGTTTGGTATCAGTGAATAGCATATTCCTAGAGTCCTCAGGTGCATTCAGGCAGACCTGGTTCCAGTTCCTGCTTCACCTCCTAACCCAGCCACAGTGATGTCCGCTTTATTCAGAAGCTAAGGAGGAGGGCCTTCATTAGAGTTTACTCAGCTCTGCTGCTGCTCTCTACAAAGAGCCCTCTCTGCACTGTACCCTGTTGAGGTGGTGCGACAGATGGGGGCAAAGAGCTCCTTATCCTCCAGAACGTCAGGCCACAGGGTTTACATGTGCTCCATTGGTTTGTATAGTGCTAATCGTTTTAATCAGATACATTCTTCTATAGTTAAGGTTGTAATTTAAAACCATCTAGATGCTTTCAGACATCACACTTTTAAAATAAAAATACATAAATCACCCATTTCTGAGTTCAAGAAATAAGAAAATGAATCATTAGTTTTCCAGTACTGAACATTTTTTAGACTTGTATAACAAAAATTCCCTTGTAATTTAAGTTGAAGAGAGAGAAGGGGGGGGGAGAGAATGGGAGGCGATCAGTCCACATGTGGTCTAATATTTGTACTAGTTAGAAAATTATAAAACAATCCAATGACATATTCAGGATGAATAATTGTTTGCTGCACGTGTTTCATCTATATAGGTTTATTACACAGATCACATGGCTTAATTAGGTAATCTATATTGTGTCCTCCAAAGAAGGCATTTTGTTCAATTAAATACATAATAAAGGTTTCAAAATATCTATTTAATCATAGTTTTGGTGGTTTGGTGTATTGGGTATATAATTACTGCAACTATATCTACATATACTGGTATAGTCCTTGATTTCATGGTAGTCTGTATTTTGTGTGGTCTAACTCTTCTTATTTACATAAAGTGGGGACAAGATACTTTCACCTTTTTTTGTTTTCTTTATTCTCTGTCTAGAAATAAACATATTAACCCCATCGAATCAAGAAATTCCAACAGCAAAGTTGAAATGCTAAAACTGATGAATAAAACTAACCAAAGCCAGGAAATTTAAAGTTCAGTCTGACATTTTGTTATCACATGCCATTTAGCCATCTCCTTTGAGCTGTGAGAATGGAGGAGAATGGCGTGCCAACCTTAACTTTGAATTTCCTGGGCTTTGTTTCTTCTTGTCACAAAAATCTTGATATTATTTAAATGTGGTTTTCTTTTTCCTTTTACTAATCTGATATTGTTCACTCAGAAACTGAAGCTGGTATAAGTAATGATAACTCATTGAGATTTCTTAGCATCTCTTCATCTTGTTCATTAAACTAAATTCTGAGCTCTACACATCTTTGCAATTGCTATGAAATTCTAAGTCTCCTTGCAACTGTTTTGAGAAATTTGAAATCTAAACGATTCTTTTTTTAAAATACAGTGTTCCCTATTTAAAAGGCAAAAGGCAATATTGTTATATTTGTCATCTTATGAATTCATTATGTACAGTATAATTTGTCTCTCCATAAAATCTACTTTCTTTCAATTAGGGCTGAAGCCAGTTACTCAAAGATCTGGAAGAAATACAATAGCTTCTTAGTTTTTTTTTTTGTTTGTTTGTTTGTTTAATTGCGAATACAGAAGGAAACTGAAGTGTGTGTCACTGGCAAAATAATGCAAGTTTACAGAATTTTTCTTCTGTTTACCGTAAATCAACTGACGAACAGCAGCCTATGGCACTGGGCCAGAGAAATGAGATTATCAAGTAAAGAAGCAGAAAATGAACAGAAAATCATGTTTACATATCTTGATGAACATCTTCTCTGATGTTCAACAAGAACCTGATTCAGCTCCCTTCGAAGTCAATGGAAAGACACCCACTGACTTTCAGTGGGAGTTGGATTGGACCCTTATTGCTTGTATTTGGTCACTCTTCTGAGCAATACAACCTACCTAGAGTGAGGTAATTGAGAAACAGTGCAAGTGAGGAATGTGCATATGCATGAGTGTACCAGGTAACTGATGGGATTGTTTTCAGCTTTGATCCAGCAAATGCAGTTATATTAGCTACCTTTGCTTGTGTGACTGAGCCCAGTACTGTGATGTGCCAACCAGTGGTTCTCAAACTAGGGCCGTCGCTTGTTCAGGGAAAGCCCCTGGTGGGCTGGGCCGGTTTGTTTACCTGCCGTGTCCGCAGGTTCGGCCAATCATGGCTCCCACTGGCCGCAGTTCGCCACTCCAGGCCAATGGGGGCTGCGGGAAGCGGCGAGGGCCCTGGCCACCCTTCCTGTCCCCTGACTGCCCCCCGGGACCCCCTACCCAACTTTTTCACCGCCGCGCGCACGCTGCCACCATCCTGTTACCATGCCGCTCAGAGTGGCAGGAGCTCGCAGCCCTACTGCCCACGCGCCAGTGTGGCTGCGGGGGAGGGGGAACAGCGGGGGATGGGGAACAGCAGGGAAGGGGCTGGGAACAAGCTTCCCCGGCAGGGAGCTCAAGGGCAAGGCAGGATGGTCCTGCCGGATGTAGCCCGCGGGCCGTAGTTTGCCCACCTCTGGCTTAGATTGTACGCTTTACTGTATAAATAATCTGCTAGTTCTGGTTCACGATAGCATGTTAATGATATTATTTTGCACGTGAATGAATTAAGTCTCACAAAACTCATCAGAAGCAAGTACCTTTTATTATACCAAATTTACAGGTGCAGGAACTGAGGCACATGGTGGTGAAGAAACTTTTCCAAACTTGTTCAGTGAGTCATTGGCTGAGCCATGAATACGTTCTTTGGAGGATACAAATAATGTGAGAATTAGCTCTAGAAGTCCTGATTCCTAATTCTACCCACTAAACTATGCATCTCCTAATAGGAATTCAGAATCAGGAGTAATTTTTGAAAATTTGTATTTAATGAGGCTGCAAATTACTGTTCTATCAATAGGAATAATATGCAATAGTAAGCTGTACAAATCTACATTTCCAAAGCTTTGAGGTACTTTCTTTACTAAACTTTTGAGTTGAAGTATGAAAGGTGTATGTATTTCAGATATCTGCTAAGACTTGCAGCTTCACAGAAAAGCACAAATGTTGTTTGACCAGTGATGCATACACTTTTTGTGATTCATAGGTAGCACCACAGATATGAGGGATAGAACTGATCTGCTTAGTTATCTAGTGTATCTTCCTGTTGGTTTATTCCCTATAATATATTCTCCAGAGCTTGATCTGGTTTGTTTTAAGTGTATCAAACACTGGCACGCTCATCACTTCCTTTGAGAGGCTATTCCACAATTTAGCCAGGATATTCTGCTTAAATTTTCCCTTGTACCAACCAAAATTATTTATCTCCCTTTTTAGAGTTTTCCCCTTCTAATATTTGTCATCATCTAGTAAGAGATTTTCAAAAGTGTGCACCATTGGCCAAACTCTGGAAGTTTTACCATTGACTTTGATAGGAACAGGGTTAGGTCAATGCTGAGGTTTTGAAGATCCCACCTTTAATATGTTGTTTTGTCATCAATTCCTTCCAAACATCTAATCTTTTTTTTTGTTGCATTTCTTCAAACTCCCTCCAATGTGTCAATTTTTGTCAGATAGTGAAGGGCCCCAAAACAAATGCATATCATAGAATCATAGAATATCAGGGTTGGAAGGGACCTCTAGTCCAACCCCCTGCTCAAAGCAGGACCGATCCCCGACTAAATCATCCCAGCCAGGGCTTTGTCAAGCCTGACCTTAAAAACTTCTAGGGAAGGAGATTCCACCACCTCCCTAGGTAACGCATTCCAGTGTTTCACCACCCTCGTAGTGAAAAAGTTTTTCCTAATATCCAACCTAAATCTCCCCCACTGCAACTTGAGACCATGACTCCTTGTTCTGTCATCTGCTACCACTGAGAACAGTCTAGAGCCATCCTCTTTGGAACCCCCTTTCAGGTAGTTGAAAGCAGCTATCAAATCCCCCCTCATTCTTCTCTTCCGTGAACTAAACATCCCCAGTTCCCTCAGCCTCTCCTCATAAGTCATGTGTTCCAGTCCCCTAATCATTTTCGTTGCCCTCCACTGGACTCTTTCCAATTTTTCCACATCCTTCTTGTAGTGTGGGGCCCAAAACTGGACACAGTACTCCAGATGAGGCCTCACCAATGTCGAATAGAGGGGAACGATCATGTGCCTCGATCTGCTGGCAATGTCCCTACTTATACATCCCAAAATGCCATAGGCCTTCTTGGCAACAAGGGCACACTGTTGACTCATATCCAACTTCTCGTCCACTGTAACCCCTAGGTCCTTTTCTGCAGAACTGCTGCCGAGCCATTCGGTCCCTAGTCTGTAGCGGTGCATTGGATTCTTCCGTCCTAAGTGCAAGACTCTGCACTTGTCCTTGTTGAACCTCATCAGATTTCTTTTGGCCCAATCCTCCAATTTGTCGAGGTCCCTCTGTATCCTATCCCTACCCTCCAGTGTATCTACCACTCCGCCCAGTTTAGTGTCATCTGCAAACTTGCTGAGGGTGCAATCCACACCATCCTCCAGATCATTTATGAAGATATTGAACAAAACCGGCCCCAGGACCGACCCTTGGGGCACTCCACTTGATACCGGCTGCCAACTAGACATGGAGCCATTGATCACTACCCGTTGAGCCTGACAATCTAGCCAGCTTTCTATTCACTTTATAGTCCATTCATCCAGCCCATACTACTTTAACTTGCCGGCAAGAATACTGTTGGAGACCGTGTCAAAAGCTTTGCTAAAGTCAACGAACAACACGTCCACTGCTTTCCCTTCATCCACAGAGCCAGTTATCTCATCATAGAAGGCAATTAGATTAGTCAGGCATGACTTGCCCTTGGTGAATCCATGCTGACTGTTCCTGATCACTTTCCTCTCCTCTAAGTGCTTCAGAATTGATTCCTTGAGGACCTGCTCCATGATTTTTCCAGGGACTGAGGTGAGGCTGACTGGCCTGTAGTTCCCAGGATCCTCCTTCTTCCCTTTTTTAAAGATGGGCACTACATTACCCTTTTTCCAGTCATCTGGGACCTCCCCCGATCGCCATGAGTTTTCAAAGATAATGGCCAATGGCTCTGCAATCACATCCGCCAAATCCTTTAGCACTCTCGGATGCAACGCATCCGGCCCCATGGACTTGTGCTCGTCCAGCTTTTCTAAATAGTCCCGAACCACTTCTTTCTCCACAGAGGGCTGGTCACCTCCTCCCCATGCTGTGCTGCCCAGTGCAGTAGTCTGGGAGCTGACCTTGTTCGTGAAGACAGAGGCAAAAAAAGCATTGAGTACATTAGCTTTTTCCACATCCTCTGTCACGAGGTTGCCTCCCTCATTCAGTAAGGGGCCCACACTTTCCTTGACTTTCTTCTTGTTGCTAACATACCTGAAGAAACCCTTCTTGTTACTCTTAACATCTCTTGCTAGCTGCAACTCCAGGTGTGATTTGGCCTTCCTGATTTCACTCCTGCAAGCCCGAGCAATATTTTTATACTCCTCCCTGGTCATTTGTCCAATCTTCCACTTCTTGTAAGCTTCTTTTTTGTATTTAAGAGCAACAAGGATTTCACTGTTAAGCCAAGCTGGTCGCCTGCCATATTTACTATTCTTTCTACACATCGGGATGGTTTGTCCCTGTAACCTCAATAAGGATTCTTTAAAATACAGCCAGCTCTCCTGAACTCCTTTGGTTAATCTCTAAGGTGCCACACGTACTCCTTTTCTTTCCCCCCCATGTTATTCTCCCAGGGGATCTTGCCCATCAGTTCCCTGAGGGAGTCAAAGTCTGCTTTTCTGAAGTCCAGGGCCTGTATTTTGCTGCTCTCCTTTCACATACTCACATACTGTAGGCATTGACGCCTATTGCTGTTTTCCAACACTGTGATGTGATGCCTCTATACATAAAACCCAAAACTGCACTGGTATTTTGTTGCCATATCGTATGGCAAACTCATGGCAGAGTTCATATCCCAGCCAATCTGAATTAATTTTGAGAGTAAGATTCTATGAGAAACTGTATCAAATGCTTTACTAAAATCTAAACCTACCACTTCTCTACACCCACTGATTTTTATAATTCTATCTAAGAAACCAATCCAGTTTGTCTGGAAGGATCTTTTTACTTTATAAGTTTGAGCTGCTTATTGCTATTAGTTTTTTTATAATTACAGGTGAAATGTACAGTAATACAATTCTGAATATAATGTAATGACTTACAACCCTGAAAAGGCATAAGTCTCACACCAAGTCTCAATATTGGATTTACACCTGTAAATCTTTTGGATGTAGAATGAGCTGTGTGCTTGTCTTCCTCCTGGCTGATGTCCTACATCCCAGGGGCAACAATATTTCAATGGTGCTGTGTAGCTGAGAGAGAACTTTTGTGATCCTTTAGATTGAAAGGTGGTGCCTTATCCATGTCAACTATGGGGAAAAAATGTATGGTCTTTCCTGACACAAAACTGTCCCTGCTGTCATCTTACTTGCTGACCCACTTCAGAGCCCCAAGAGAATATATAGGTCTAAATTTCATAGGAATCTAAAAAAGATGTGCTACTTTTTCACTGAAGATTGATATAAATGTATACAAACTCCTGGGTACAATTTTAAAAAATGCCTAACAGCCAGATTTTTCTAGGTATTTCAGCATCTACAGATGCAGATAGATGTCTAATGTGTGCCTAAATACCTTTTTAATATCTGCATCTAACTGACCTAGGAGTCTAAGTCTCATTGACTTTCAGTGAGTCCTAGATTTTTAAAAGTATTGCTTTGCTCACTGTTGCAAGGCCTAAAAGTGGGATTACATGCAGGGAGAAACTTCTCTTATGAGCAAGTTATTCTATAAATGTTCAGCACGTAGATTTTTGCACCTTCTGTCTAAAATTGGACAATGTTGGATAGATGACCATAAATGACAGATGAACAACTGATCTGAAGAAGAGCTCTCTGGACTTTGAAAGCTTGTCTCTTTCTCCAACAGAAGTTGGTCCAATAAAATATATTACCTCACCCACCTTGTCTTTCTAATATCCTGGGACTAACATGGCTACAATAAAATGCAAACAACTGATCCAATATGGCAGATCCTATGTTTTCCTGTGCTGAAAAGCATTCTGAGAACTTCAGGGTTTTAAAGTTCTGCTCTCTAGGAAGTTGAGATGCTCTGAGCTAGGCTCTGGTTGGTTTTCTGCTTAAAATTTGTTTTTTTGTTTTTATTTTTCTCATATACTTGTAACTAAATATTTAAATGTACACATCAAATGTCTACTTTTTATCCTTATTTTAATATCTGATTTAATTTTAGATAAATGTATAATGTTAGAATGTGAGTCAAATGGTAACATGATGTATATAGCAAGTTGCTCTACTTACCATAGAGGATAAACCATTACTCCCTAATCAGCCAAAATCCAGGCTTCCCCAAAGTACAAAATATAGTTTTTCAGCAAAGTGACATTTTTTTGTGACAATTGCAAGGTTTGGGGGTAATTCTGACTCGTAATTGGTTAGTTGGTGTGACTGGTTAATTTTTCCTTGAGTGGAGCCTTCTATTGTAATGTAATTCTCTCCATTTAAATAGTTATCTAAACAAAACATTGCAGAAGATAGCAACTATGCAGAGAAAAAAAGTAGATGTTTTGGAACAACTTAGAATAAATTACATGTTATTCTGTGGGAAAATCTTACAGTATGACTGCTATGTTGTTCACAACATCAGTGCCAGATCCACTCAGCTATGCTTTGCATGTCTGTCTCCCTTATCACTCATGAGATGATACTCTTCCACCAGAAGTGCAACCCCCGACAACGTGTATTAATTTATAGGACTTGTATACTTATGCTTAAGTCAGATACCTAAGAAGCAAAGAAGGAATTGACAGTATAGGCAAATGCTTTCAGAGATGGATCTAAGATGTTATAAAAGCTTTAGCATGGTTATTGTTTTGCAGGGAAATGCATGTACTTGTCATCAAGATATTCAAGAATATATCAACATGACTGTACAAGTTGAGTACAAGAACTGTAATCAAGAATTACATCATTTGGTAAGACAAGACCTGGAGGAATACAGCAACAGAAAATGTGCATAATTAGAACAGTGCAGTGAGAGAGGCAATGGAAAGGGACTTTGGTAGTGTTAGAAATCTCACTGAAACATGCAGTCCCCATTGTCCTGTCATCAGGAATCAGACAATAAGTGCTAATGGAATAGGAAGACCTCAAAATAAAGGGAAAGAACATGGGATTTCCCTTTCCCGACCTTGCTAAGTCTAAGATAACCATCTAAGGTAACCATCTGCTGTGTCATAAAAGAGCTTCTGTCCCTTTATGGACAGAGACCAAAACAAAACAAAAAAATGGAAGCAATAAATAGAAACTTAATTTGAGAATGACAGTTTGTTTTGATAACTGGGCTAGAGGGATTAAGAAATTAGAGAATGGTCAAATCTTTCTGCAAAACTCCCATAAAGGAAGAACTTCATGCAATGAAGGTGCCATTAATCAAAAGTGTGGTGTGAGTGATTCAGAATGATGATGATGATGATATGGCTACTTGTAGAGCTTTCCCAGAAGTGTACTTCAGCCTGAATTGTACATAGTGGGATTGAGTCACTGATTGGGATTGAAATTTGTACTCCCTTGCATTAACCAAAGGGTATCATCACATACTCCTTCTCCACTAAGAGAGAACCATGTTAATTTTCATCTGGTGCTCTAGACTCCTCCCCAGACAATGCTGCCCAACTTTGAGTTTGCACCAACCAGCTGCAGACCCAGTCTCTTGCATCTATAGCAGTATAGAAATTTTGTGAAAAATTTAAACATTGCCTATGTTACGATGGGCATATATATACCTGCTAACCTTCAGGTGGGTTGGGTATGTTGTCACTAGTCTCATTTGGACCTTAGCATACCTAGAATTACTCATATTTTGTAATATTTTGCCACACTACCTTTGGTTTTAATTTTTAATCGTACAAACTAAATGTGGACAAACCTGGTCAGAAGATGGGAGAACTCCAAGAAACACCAACCAATAGGTGCTGTAGGAAGGGATGAGGATGACTTCTTTAGTGTTGGTGCCCCCAACATGGTGTTGATAGTCACTAGCATTGGCAGTACAAATTACAGGATAAGAATACGCCCTGTCTGCTGTACAAGCCCCCACAAGGAATTTTATGTAGGAGTGTGATTCTGAAAAGGAATGATTCAAAAATTTTACATGTAAATAAAAGTCCGAGTGTTAACATTCATTTTTTAATCTTAGTATTGAGCTGGCAAACAGAACACCAGAAAGAAATGTTACTCGTTCTGAAAATCACAGGAATGCTAATATTGGATCTAATGTCCAACTGATGTATAAGAATTTTATTGCATGTACATAGTTTCTACTGGTATAAATTCCATTCTCAAGTGGTGGGAGAAGAGTGTGGTTCTGAATGGGAATGACTCCAGTCCTCTGAAACAAAGCTGGAAGGGCGTGAAATCATTGTTTCTCCCTCTGTACCTATAAGGTGGCTAAGTGGCTGTTTCAGGTCCCAGGTGTTCTAATGATGCCAGATGATTGCTGGGGTCTGCATGTGTAGAGTCAGTTGCAAGATCGCAGCCTTAATTCTCTTAGGCAAATTGCTTTAATTCATTTACCCAAATTGCCTCTGGCAATGTTAGAGCATTCAGCATATTACTTAATAAAGTATTAATTGATTTCTGCACATATATTGTAAATGTCAAATCCAACAATGTAGGTCAGAGGCAAAAATAAAATTAAAATTAAGAGTATATGCATGTGAGCATTTGATTTTTATGGAGCAGATTCTTGGTTATGGCTACTTTATGCTACTTCAGTAGTACAAAGCTGCCAAAAACCTACCTTAAAGTGGCACCCAAGGATTGTCTTCAGGCAACATGGAGCTAAACTGTCTGGCTATATACTACCTGCTCCCTTCCTGCACCTAGAGTACATGTTGGAAGTGGGAGGGGCACAGAATGCACCGCACTCTTCCTGATTCCTGGTTGCAGAATGGTCTTTGTGGTATTGTTGCAGTCAGCATAATTTAGAGCAGCCCTGTGGCTACTCTAAATTATACAGAGTGACTTTTTGACCCCTCATATGGCCCATGATTGGAGAAACAGAAAGGTAAGGTTTCCCTTCTGCTCTGTTCAGCTCCAGTGAATGCAGATTTGATGCAGTTGGGAATCTGGCCCCTATATTTTAAAACCCCGTACATATATAGTAATAACTAAACTGACATTTTACTTTTGCTTCTGTATAGTATGTCTTTAATACGATTACTACTCTTAACATTTAAAGGAACTCTGACAGTTATGTAATCCTTTCAACATTTAAGTACAACAGGATTTTATTATTAAGTACACTGGCTGGAAATGGAGCACTTTTTTCATTCGAACTATAAACAGTTATGTTGGATTAGTAATCCTGCTTGTCAGAGTTGTTCACTGTTTGATATTAATCAGTAGGTTTATAAAAGATGCAATAGAAGACAGAAATGAACAGTGAAGAAGCTGTAAACTGTGATTCTATGAAACAGACTGTACCTAATAGGTGCGTGTTCCAAATTTCTTGCATAGCAAGTTTCATTGATGATTATTCTACGGGAGGGGAGATACTGTATTATGAAAATGGTACTTCTCCTTTCTATAGATACACGTATATAGTAAGCACTAAATTTGTGTAATAACATATACTGTAGCAAACTTGAGAAAAGAGTTTTTAGAATAGTTTTGGATATACATCACGTAGTTTTATTGGAATAAGTTACTCAGGCTATTGTCGATCTAAAATGATACGCCATGGCCTAACATTTATGATTGAATGTTACATGAGAAAATGAGTAATAGCACTGTGTTGCATGGCTGTCACTAATCCATTGTTAAAATCGTGCTCAAATCACTTCACCTGACTATTCCTATGTCACTTGTGGGTTGTTATCTGAGAGCTATCGTTAATTTCTGCAACCTATGTGGCTCTGTGGGTTTTTTAATACTTCTAAATCTCTACTACACATGTATGCAGCGCGTACAGAGAAGCCATGCCTTTTAGTTGTAAATGTCATCTCATGAGATCCTTAGATGATCAAAGTGAAACTGACACCATTGTAACATAAGATGTCTTGAAATGGTGCATAATAAATTACTATGAATGGTTAATGAACATACATGATTAATTAAACAAAATATAGACATATAATAAAAGGTTTTCTAGTAACAGTCAAACATCTTGCCTTGTTGAAGCCCATTGTAGATATGTCCCTTATATGTACCCAACTTAATACCAGGTACATTTAATGCAAATATAATAATAGTGTCATAAGACCAAATTGTAGCTAATGAACTTTTCATCATATGACATCGTTATACATGAATTG